>NW_020448897.1:453726-731793 GCF_003343035.1 Apteryx rowi | reverse complement strand
GGTCCGGCGCCGTCCCGCGGGCTTGCCGCGCGGGCTTGCGGCGGCGGGGAAGCTTCGCGGCCGCCCGCCAGGCGGGGGAAACTGAGGCAAGGCGGCCCGAGCGGGGCTGGCGCGGGGCTTGCGGCAGCGGCATGGGGCGGCGGGCGGGGGCCTGTGGGGCCGGGCAGCGCTAGGGGCCGGGCAGTGTCTCCTCTGTCGAGACGCGCATGGAGAAGGCACGCCCCGGAGACCTTGACAGGTGTCTCCGCTCCAAGTGCCCTTAACGTGAAGACTTACAGACTTTGCTTTTGTTGTTGCTGCCACTGAGTTCTTCAAAGATGATGTTGGCAGAGCAAGCCCAGAAGTGGTTCCCCACTCACGTGCAAGTTACGGTCCTTCAAGCCAAAGGTCTGAAGCCCAAAGGCAAAAGTGGCACCAACGATGCTTACACGATCATTCAGCTGGGCAAGGAGAAGTATTCCACCTCGGTAGCTGAGAAGACCCTGGATCCAGTTTGGAAAGAAGAGGCCTCATTTGAGCTCCCTGGATTACTCATGCAGGAGAATCCAGAAAAATATGTCCTGTACCTGATTGTCATGCACAGGTCGTTGGTGGGGCTGGATAAGTTTTTGGGACAGGTGGCGATAAATCTGAATGATATATTTGAGAACAAGCAAAGAAGGAAAACAGAGTAAGTTACAGCTTTTTTTCATTATAATTTTTATTTCTTGTACACTTACTTCTTTTTTTTCTTTTTCTTTTTTAGAATGGGAACCTTGTTATCAAAGTACTTTGAAATGAAAATAGGATGTTGCTTTGTTCTCTGATTGATTCTAAGTCCCTGACATAAACAGTTATGTCTTTGTGGACTGACCCATCTAAAGAGGAGTTTACTGTAATCACAATGGTCAGCCTGCATGGAGAAGGACTACCAATAATATTAACATTTTTTGACAATACAGTATTTGCAACATGGTCTCTTTACTGTCTGTTTTTCTAAAAATTTTTTCATTCTGCCTGATGCTATATCTGCATTCAACTTGAACCTCAATTTGAACCATATATGAGACTCAGACTCCCATGAAGCCTGGCATCATTCTGTCCAATATTGTTTTTCTTCAATTGCTGCAAACAAATGTCTTTAAATATTTATATTTACATTTTAGTGGTCAATAACTCTGACTAAATGAAGGCTTACCACAGTAGTATAGTGCTTTTCTGATCTTGATTAGTCTTAGGCCATGGTCTTGCAAGCTGCTCTGTACAGCAGGCCTCTACAGAGAAGACTGAAGAAAAATTTATGCCATTGTAGTAGCCTCCATCATCACCTACATGATCTTTTGTCAAATAAAATTGTGATTTGCCAGCAAATTCTGACACAAGAATGCAAAAAGAAAATTAAAAAGTATAATCATCACAGCAATTTATTAGGCTGTGCAGTAAATGTGTCTAACTTTTTTTTTGTGTGTGTGAATCTGTTTTTCAACTAAAATAGAGAAATTGTTATAATCTCTAGTGTGGACACAGTTGCACAAAGATGTCCAGTACCAGAACAAGTTATTTTCTGAAGTATATGGGAATAAACTGTGTGGTGTAATATATTGCAGCACACCTGTGTCTCTGTAATATTCATATTTGTTTTGTCCCCATGTTTGTTTTTATTATACTTGTCCCAAAGAAGTAGTACAAGAACAGCACGGAGAGCTCTAAGCTGTTTATCTCTAGCCAATGACATATAAATGCTGACAAATCTTTCTGCAGTGGTTACAAGTTTCTGCCCCAGGTGTCTTTTCTTCCTCTTTCTCTAGAGGTTAATATCTCTTCAGTAGCATTGGCAGAAAGGAACCTGTGTCCACATCTCAGCTGTTAAAATTAAAGTCTGGTACGTCTGCTGAAGCTGTTAGTGATGGTGGGTTTATGTTAAGATGCTGGACTTTGCATTGACGTGACTAAGATGCTGGCATATTTTATCTTTTGCTGACTCTGCTGTGGAGATGTTGCCCTCCAGCAGTGTCAGAGCAGACAGTTGGAGGCAGTAATCGTTATGGCAACACTAGCCAGATCTTTTTGATCAGAGCCTGAACCGCACTTGCTATTTCTGAAGAAACCATTTCAAAAACCCAGTTCTGCTTATGTGCAGTGGTTATTAGGGTTGAAGACCAAAGACAAGTCAAAGCTGCCTTTGCCCTTGTTCCCCTCCCCCGCCCCCAAATTTTTAACAAAACTATATTCACTAACCATATAATAGGGAACCCTGTGCCCATACAGAATCTCTTGTGGGTTCATGGTGTGAAGAAATATGCTTTTAAATTGCTCATCTTTTTAAGGACAACCCAGTAGCGGTACAGTTATCTTTATGCAATACATGGTAATGCCTGTAGCCTTAGGGTCTTAATTTCTATTCACATTTGTTTCAAGAGGGTTCATTGCTCTTTAGACATACATCTTAAATATTTTTAATCATCAATTGTAATTATCTTGCAATTCAGTAGGCAGTTGGTTTAGTTTAAACACCTATCTAGTCTGCAGGAAAAAAAGGTGAATGAATGGCATAAAATGATACTAAATCCCCAAACCAAGTAAAAAGAAACAAAACCATTTTCCATTTATGGAACCATACACTTTTGCATCCGTTTACCAAAAGTAGTGTTGGAATGTTACAAAATTATTGCAAAAATTTGTAACTGGCATAATTAACATAGTCCTTGTGAGAGCTGATTATACATTTAAATATTTTCAGTATTTTTTTATTTGAAGTTGTGGTTAGCATGACTTCATATGTTCTTTATTTTTTCATTTCCTTCTCTGAAGTGTGAAAGAAGACATCATGCCATATCACATTCTATATAAGTGTGCAGCTATACTTCCCTAGACCGCCTCTGAAATTTCTAGGGCTCCATGAGAATGCCACACTGCCTGCAGGCTATGCTTCAGAAAGTTGGGGCCTATGGGGAAAATTTTACAAACAGCCTAAGTCCTGTTTTCAGAAGTTACTTGAGCATTTAAGACTGCAAATCTTGTTAAAAGTTGATGGGTCTTAGGCTTCTAGGGCCTAACGGCCATACTTGTAAAAGACTTACATATGTGTAAAAGTGCAGGTAGGCAGTTAGTGGGATTTTTGGCAGCACGTATTCACTCAATGCCCATTTAAATTCCTATGAGAAACTACTGAAAATCCGGTTTTTATATCAGTGTCTTTAGATGCCTAGAAACGTAGAAAAATGTGTCCCTAAGTTGCTTTTGAAAAAATAATTTTGAGTCTTTAAGCATTTAGATGGTTTTGAAAAGTTATCGTGGTTGTCTGCTTTTATGTCTTCATGCAATGCACGTATGTTGTTGTTGTTCTCTTTAAACATTAGTTGAAGATCTGTGGATGCAATATTTATATGTGTATGTGAGAGGAGGGCAAACCTTTAGGAATATATACACAAATGTGATCTCAAACAAATGCTTTCGCTTGCTTTTTTCCTTTAATTAAATCCTTTTTGATACAAATTTTTTGAGTTCTAAATTGGCAGTAGACTAAATGTAATATTTTTGAACCTGAAGACCATTTAGCTATGACTATGGTGTGGGAACTGAGATGCCCAATGCCTTTCAAGACCAAGTCCAATGTCTTTATTACCAAAGAATTCTGATGTTTGAAAACTATATTCATTGTTTCAGAAACACTAATCTGTTTTATTAAGCAATGTTTTTACTTTCAAATATGTTCAACAGGCTTGTGGTGTTATTAAATCCAGAGTTATTTTCTTATGTTGATGTAACCTTAACATTTCTTGCTTTGTTTGGGGATAAATGAGATCCAGTTATTTGATGAAGTGTCTATTGGTAATATTTCTACTTTTTAATATATTTAATAGCTTCCTCTTTCCAACACAGCTGTACATATGGTGCTGTAAGAGACAGACTCAAGAGTCACTAGGGTATTGCAAAAAAGATATTTAATATTCTACACAATGCTGAACCCTGTCAGCAATTCCCTAGTGCTTTTTTAGTAAGGAGGTATGAGAAGTGAAGGCTACCAGCTGATTTAGAATTCTTAGGAAGACTGTGGGGTGTATGTCATTCAGCTTTTTTTTTGTTGTTTTTTAATTTGGAAGAAATATATTTACAAATTCACTGCAGCTTCAGAAACATATTAGGGGAAATTAATCCTTTTTTCTGTTTGTTTTTTTTTTGTTCTTACTTGCAACACCCTAAAAACCCATGTGAGTTTAAAAAAATACTCCCTGAAATAAAGTTTTCAAGCAGAGGCCTGATGATAGGATTTGTGCATCTTGTGTTCTAATAAACTTGCTCTGGCACAGGATTTAATGAAACAAAGCAGTATATTTAATGTAATCTCATAGTGAACATTCTGTATGTGCCAGCATGCAATGTCCTTTCTCTTTCTTTCTGAAACTGATGATTTTTCACATTCTTAAAAGTGAAAATTCCTGGAACGGTTAGATCCAGATGTGGTTCAGATGATCACTTTCTAGGTCTCTTCCAGAGACCTCAGCCAGAGCATGTGCGGATGCTAGTTCAAGGTCTTTATGTCTTGGTGCAGAAGTGCCAATCACACTGTGGTAGCTTTGTAAATTCATGTCTCTGTTGACTCCACTATAGTTAGAAATGGAGAGGCTCTTTTTGCTTGTTCTGCTCAAGCTCTGGTCTCCAGAGATGAAAACTAGAATATTGATCCATTATGCTATTCAAGCTCCAGATGCTGAGAGATTTTGCAGAGCTTTTTTTAGGTGTTTGAAAAGCTCAGAAAACACTACTTTATTGGAGGTATACTTAGCATAAATTTTCAAGTCTTCTTAGATTTCTACCATGGTTTTATTTTTGTAGTAAAATCCTGGTTTTTTTATGCATCCTGATAAATGCTTGACAATTGTTAGGTGTTTTTTTTTTTTTTTTTGGTCTGCTATTGCAAAATAAGTACACCTCTTTTACTTTTGCAGTTTAAATTTAAATAATGATCAATCAATGTGTTGTTTTTAAAGCATATAGCTGTTTTTTAGTGATTTTTACTCAGTTACAGTTTATATTAGCCTTAATACTGCTGATGATCTGGCAAAGCATAACATAAAATATAAAACAAATTTTCAAATTATCATGGAATAAAAAATGTCCATTTACTGATGTTTTAATTTACTACAGTATTTTTAGTAGTTTTTCTTAATGTCTGTGTTTAGTTTTTTTTTCTTTTGTGTGCTAAATGAACAAACAGAGCAATACAAGAATGGATTTCCATTATTTTTTACCATGATGTTACTTATTTCATCAGCATTCACTTGATTCTTCTTGTCCTCTAATTCCATGCTATTTGTTTTCCATTCTTTTATTACATTTCCTAGAGAGCTGATTTAAGATGCAACACTTGTCTGGAATGTTAAAACTTGAGAGTTAATTTTTTTGGTTCAGTTATTATTTCTTATTGAAATTTTGTTGGAGGAGATTTTTTTTTGATTTATGACTTAATTCCCCTTCTCCCTGGTTTCTCCATTATCTAACTCCCCTCCAAATTGCAAGCACCACTGACAAAAATATTTATTTGAGCATAATACAGTAAAAGTATCTTGACCTTATCTAAGGTGCTTTTCTTCTGCTTCCAGCAATCATATAAGATACTCACAAATAACTCATCATACCAAAAAAAAAAAAAGATTGAACTCAGTTGGTTCCCCTTTATGGTAAGCACTTATTCTTTATTACTCCTGAGCTTCCTGAAAAGAGATGAAAATTCTGTGAGTTCCTCCAAAGTAATGTGAATTCCTTCTTGGCAGCCTCCCTGTTTTATATGGAAAGGCTTCCCTTTCTATTGCCTCTGCCCTGTCCTCTTTGTAGCAGTATAAGCAAGAGACAGGCTCTCAAGTAGGTGTCTTCAAATGCAACTTGAATTCTGTACAAGCAATCAACTACTAGTAAAGAGATAGCATGATTGGCATGGGCTCAGTGCTTGTTAACAACCTGTGCCTTTTAAAAAATAATAATACAAAGCATAATAAATCATAAACACTATTTGCACATTTTGAGTCTTAAATTTAAGCCAGCAAAGTGCATTTTAGGTACCTGACTTGAGGTGATAAAACTGTAAATAGTGGTTGAAATGTCTTATTATAAAAGAAATTATCAAAATATTGTGGTGTAGAGTAAGAGAAAAAACTGCTTTCCTAAAAGCTGTAGTTAAAAATGGGAAGAGTAGTAACGGAGAATTTCTCAAAGGTTCAGAAATGTTAAGAAGCCTGGAGGATCTATAACAGCTTTGTTTACCTTCTTTCATGGCTCATTCAGTGAATGTAAAATATGAAGGAGAGTTAGTGCTGGGAACAAAAAGGAAAGATGGTTATAGGCATATATGTTTTGGGGGAAAACAAGAAGTTGAGCCCAGTTGTAGCTGGATGGGATTATAGCAGTATTCTGAAAGGATCTAATAATATTTCCAGCATTTACATTTCAACAACAAATGCAAGTGGATACTCTGAATAAGTCATAATTCTGACTCAGAATCTGAGCGTCATCTGGATTGAACTTCTTCCATGCTCCATTTTCTGTACACACGTGTGCTATACACACATGCACACTCACACACTCCAGAAATAACTGAACTGGCCTTAATTCTCATACCTTCAGTTATTTCGGTTCTAAAATAAAATTTTTCACACATAATCTTTAGCCCAAATAATAAATAGTGTAAACTAAGACCAGTTTAGTTACTTTAATTCCAGTTAATGTTAGCTAACCTTTTAGGGTCTTGTGATATGTGTCAGTTCCCGTATGTTTTGTGGTGTTAGTGTTGCTCTGTAATATTTATTTTTAAACTCAATTTTGTATATCTCATTTCATTTGGCTTCCAGAAAGTAATAGTATTTATCTTTCTGAACATCATCATTTATTTTAATATTTAATCCATTCTCTTCTTCATTTCCCCTCATATACTATGTAGTCTGTGCTTTGCCTTTTTCCTGAATTTTACTACTTACCAAATTTTTGGGCAGTCTCTTGGTATGGTATGTGAATGATTTATCACAAAACAGACTTCTGCATTTTTCAAAGTGCGTTTGCTGCTAATGAAGATGTTAGGTAAGCAGTTCTGGGTTTTAGGTTTGATTTTTACCCATTGACTCTACTAAGTTAATGAGATTTTGTGAAGTAAGTTTCTTCAGTGTACCTAATCTGAACATAAGTAATCTAAGCTGAAGAGGTAGTTTCTCCTATGATAACTGATGGACATGTTCTGTCATTGGGATTTTGGTCATCTTTTTAGGTGTAGTTTTAGAAATACCTGCTGATGTAGAAAATTCTCCTTTTTCCCCATCATTGTGTAGCAGGGTAAAGTTACTTAGCAGATTAGGCTACTCTTTTTAACTATGGAATCAAGGTTTGAAACCTTTGGTTGGATAGGTTTTTGTAGAATTCATTCAATAATTTAGGAACTAAAATTGAGGTTTTGCTAAAATCATAGGGTGCAATCTAATAATTTTAGCAAGGTAAATTTAAATCAGCACAATAGATATTTACTGGTAGAGTGGAGGCAGAGTGACATATTTGAGAAGTAATGAAGTGTGTGAGAAAATTCCTTTGGTAATTACTATGTTGGGTAGTGGAAGGAAAACCGAGTCAGAAGTTCATCTTTCATCTACAGGTTGAATGTGCTGGCTATAAGGCTTCTAATTCCTGTTGAAATTGATAGATAAGCATCCCAGTGGTTTTGGAGGCTATTACAGTTTTAGGTATATAATTAAAATTACATAATGATTTTTCTTACCCTTAGTGTTAGTCATATGGCAAGGAGAATATTTTGAGTGAGACTTCTTCAAACAAGAGAGAGAGCTAAGTCTTGGGACTGTGAATTTCCATGGCAGCTTTTTTGAGAATAAGACACTATGACAACAGCTTGCTGCTGTTAGAAGAAAAACAAGATAGTGGTTTCAAAATATTTGTTGAATGCAGGATGAAGTGCATAATGCAATTAGTATAGATAAGCAAAAGTGAGTTGAAAATGAAACCAGAAAAAGGGGAAGGAAGAGAACAGTTGAAAAAATTGTGTTGAAAGTATAAAGTATGTTTGTAGATCACTAGCCAGATAGATGGAACAGGCAGGCCAGAATTTTATAACTTGCTCACTAATAGTACCTTAGTTCAATTTTCTTCAATTCTTCATGTCTACCTTTGCTAAGGTGAAGGGTTCAGCACTGCTAATATTATGTGATTTACTTCAATAGTATGCAGAAGATTGCTACTGTCTTTCCCAGAAAAGGGGGAAGTTTTTTGGTTGTTTTTTTTTTTTCCATGCTTAATCATAGGTATGGCCAAGATTAAGTAATTTCTTCATTGTTACAAAATAGCCATGTTCACTCAGATAGGGGGTTGGTTGGGTTTTTGTGGGTTGACTCCCAACAGGATTTTTCCTATTCAGCCTTGAGCCTTGATCTCTGTGAGCGTGTTCAAAAAAAAATGCCAAAAGATAGAATGTCAATTTATATAATACTTACAAAATAAAAAATAATCAGAACCCTCTGCGAGACAGAGGAGGCCCCTTAGCACACTCCTCAAAAACATAGGAGAAAAAAAAGCAAGGACTGTTCTGATGGAAACCAAAGGGGAAAAGAAGAAATTAGAGGGTGTATGGAGGATGTTGTACTACAGAACATTTGAAGGTGAGAGCAAGAAGTATGAATGTGATTCAGAAGGCAACAGGGCTTTCTTTGAAGTTGAGAAAATTTGCCAGACTTTGTACAAGGTCTGTTTAAATAAAGACTGTCTGCAAGACTGGATGTAATATTTGGTTATTAAATAAAAGGGCATCTGCTCTCATAAAAGCCACCCTGTTTTGTTCGTGTATGTTATTGGCTATTTTCCTATTTCGTACAGGCTTTCTGTAGAATAAGCTCATGGCAGCCTGACAGATGGAGCGTTTATTGTGGCTAAAAGTACTGTAAACAAAACCAAAATAGCAAGTTTTATTGACTTTTATAATACATTACAATTTTGAAAATTGGCAGTGGTATAGTGGAATTTAGTATTTTAGGGCCAAAATGTTGTTATCTGAAAACAGTGGATTTTATTTTCCAATTCTTTTTTATATTATATTATATACAATGCTGTTTTTCTATTTGCTGCTCACACCCATGTGTTGTAGAAGCAGATTCTAATGAGAAACATTTACAGAGTCAGTTGCTCATTCACATACAACTCCACACAAGACTTATTACTGTTTGCATTTATTCTCATCTGCTTAAAAAAATAATTATTTGCCTTTGAATTTGAAGAAAATCATGAACTGAGTCTGCTTCTCATATTCTCTTGTTATGAGCTGAAGCATATGGAACCTTCATTATAACTAAAATGAGATAAACTTTCCAAGGTAACAAAAAACCTCCATGAAATTCCTATAAAATTAAATATATGTGTTTTATACAAAGATCTGATCCAGCAACCATTATTCAAACAGAAATTCCACTGAAGTCCAGAGGAATTTTGCTTGAGTTAAAAGTTTATGATTAAATTGTTTTGGAAGCAGCAGTGGTGCTGATCCTAGTCCCAACAGGTATGAGATCCGGTCCCTTGTGAGATTCTGTTATCTTACTTCAGTGAGAATACCTTCTTTGTTTGCTTTTCCAGCTGAACTTACTTTTGGTGTAAAGTTCTTCAAAGCCTACTTTGAAAACAAATGTACAAACTGCAAAGGCAATGTACTAGTTGTGTACTGAAATTCTCTCCTTCAGAGTTAGTGAATGTTAAAATATTATACGTAGGTATGCCATTATCAGGTGAATACTGATAGTGACACAGAGTACTTGTTAATCCACAATAAGAATGTCAATAATTATGTTGTTTTAAAAGTAAAAGCTTCCTTCCATGCAGCAGAAGCTTAAGAATTTATGTCTTGACATTGTTCTAAAACAGGTTAGCAATATCATACAGCAATTTAAAGTTTCAGTGATTCCTAACTGGAAACATATGAAAATTCATGAATCTTATCAGAGATACAGTATTAATGTTTGAGACCTGTGCAAGGAAGGAAAGAAGTAGAAGGAGAAATGTTTCCTTACACTGTGGGCTGAGTCATTAAGTTCTTCCTAAAGGTTTAATTGTCCTTCTACGTTTTTGAACTTCTGGATCCACATTGTCCTGCATTAGGACAGAGAAGTTCTTGTATTTCTTTATCATTCTGTTTTAGTATGGCATATAAAATCTTTTGGACATCACAAAACAACAAAAAGTCATAATACTCTTTCCCCTTTATTATTTCCTTGGCAGGTCACCTTTAGAGGTGTTATGTCAACTCAAAAAATGGTATCTCTGCCTGAAAACTTGATTTCAGCTGTTGCTTTTAAAAATATTTATGAAATCTAAAAGGAAATTGAGGGCTATTTTTCTCCTTTTTTGACCTTGTTTTCTGTATTTGACAGTGTTGAATAATTTATGTATAACTGCATAATCAATTTCACATCTGTGTTGGTAGGCAATTTCACTTTTTAGTCTCCAGTTCAAAAGTTATTCCATCATGATAATGTACTATTGTGTTAGTATGTGTGCATGCATTTCTCCTGACAATATGCTGTGGTATAGGACAGTAATACAGTAACTGTGGGGCTGCTAACACTACAAAATTTAGCTGAGTCTTTCTACTGGTCTAGCTTATGAAAGCATGGAGTTATAAATACATTTATATATATATATGTATGTATATGTGTATATTTATATATAGAAAATAAATTAATAATTTAATTCTTTAAATTTGTGAAGGATTTGCACACTTTTCTAGGACTCATGGCTGTAGCATCATCTCTAGACAGATAAAAGAGCTTGCCATTTAGGTGATTTGTCTTTTCTTCCCTGAACCTTTTCAGTGAGTTTGGGAACTAGTGTATTTCTTTTCCTTCATGATACCAGACAATGAAATAAGTTCTATAGTTCTTGTCATATGGTGGGAGAAGTTTTAGAAAAATCCTCAAATCCTCCAAAAAGAGGAAAAATGGCAATAGAGAGGATGAGAACATAGTCTGATGGGTTTAGGACACTTCTTTGGGGCTGGTGTATCTGCATTTGAAATATACCCTTGTGCCCTTTTTGAAATAGGAAAAGACTATTGATGATATGTGTGGAGTAGGGATTGTCTGTCACACATTCATTTAGGTGAAGCTGTAAAAGAAAGAATGAGCCATAACTCTGCAGACGCTTCCATGGGACAACAGAGCACTATAGGGAATGGGTAAGACATGGATGATGATCAAGCCTTTATTGGACCTGGCCAAGAAGCACACTTGGCTTTTTGAAACAAATGATAACACCTTTGATATCTCTTCACAGAGTGGAGGGCTATGTCACCATTTCAAAGCCTGTGGAAATAATGCTGAAGTTAATGCTACTGGTGGCCTGCAAAAAAAGGGAAAAGCATTAGATGCACATAGGTCCTCCCCATTCTGACAGTGGTGGTCACGGAGTTACTATCAAAGTCAGTAGGGATTGTAGTTGCACAACTGAAATAATGATTGCTGAGCGTAAATCATTCAAGGATCTTGGATATTTCTTTGCTAGTGTGGTTGGCGTATATCTTAACCATCAGTTAGGAGGAAGGGACAGAGGGAAAAAATGTTTGCTGGTATATAAACCTAAGTAAAATCAAAGGAGAAAAGGTTCCTGGGTGAAATATTTGGCATGTAGTATACATTCAGGTAATACATCACTGCTAAGTAAAGGCCACTTGAAAAATGTCAGTGTTCTTTTAAATGGCAAAATAAAATTTATTTGTATCTATAATTAATGTTAGATACAAATTCTGCTTTGTAAGCAGATGTGAGCCCTTTAAATTTGGTGAAGTTTAGAATGCTTCCACTGAATTGACTTTGGTCCTTGAAACAAGAGAACAGTGCAAAAAGTTTTTTGCTTGTTCATTTATTAAGTTTTTTCTTTCAAAAACAAATGAAGACAAAAAGGTTTTTCAATACAGGAATGTTTTAATTTTTGGTATGGAATTCGGTTTTCATGTTTTTGAATTTTACTAGCCAGATACATTGATGAAATAACATACAGTTTAATGACTACCCTCCAAGAAAACACAACATAACTTGCTCTTTTTCTCCTTTAAGGTGGTTTAACCTAGAGTCCAAACAAGGAAAGAGAACTAAAGACAGAGGAGAAATAAAGGTCAATATTCAGTTTATGAGGAATAACATGACAGCAAGTATGTTTGATTTGTCCATGAAGGACAAAACCAAATCCCCTTTTGCTAAACTAAAAGACAAAATGAAGGGTCGAAAAAATGATGGGACGTTTTCAGATACATCCTCTGCAATCATTCCAAGCACTCACATACCTGATGCAAGCATAGAGGTGTACAGTAGTGAACTACAAATGAAATCAAAACCAAAAAAACCTTTCCTTTTGGGACCTCAGCGACTATCTTCAGCTCACTCAATGTCAGATTTAACAGGATCACATGTCTCTTCAGAAAAAATGAAATCCAGCGCAATTGGCTACTCTCATCTTTTCAGGCGTCAACTGGAATCTTTTGGTTCGGTTGATGAAGGTGGTAAGTAAAACACGTAGTGCTTAATTTTAGCCATTATAATTACAGTTCATTACTGTGAGTATGAAAACATTCAAGAATCTATTTCTTTAGTTTACGAAGCAACTACAAGGCCAAAAAGTTAAGGATTATTACTGGCCTAGCTTTTTCACTTCTATTATTTGGTGGTAACTTGTAAATGCTGTTCCAGAGCATAAGGATTGGTCATACTCTATGATAATTTATCAGTTTTCTTATGTTCTCATTTGAAAGTGTGTTATAATGAAACATTGCATTCTAGATGGAATTCTAGGCAAAAGTAGTTTGTCTTGTGAAAAATAAGTCTGCTTTAGAAAATTGAAAACTATCATCAGATAGTTAGACCCAATATATATGAAGAACTGAAAATACTTTCCATTGTTCAAAGTTATTATGCAAGAATAGACTACTGTCTTTTTCTGAAATGCCGCACTAGTCACAGGTGTCTTCTCAATAATACCTAGTTTTCACACAGCAAAAAAGTTTACAGTAGTGTCTGTTGCTTTCTTAAACATTTTTTAACCACAAAGTCATGGCAACAGCTGTTCATTTTTTATAAAATTGGTTAATTATTCAACCATGTTTTGAACTGAGACTCGATTGCAAATCTTCTAGACCTGAGCTAAAATGAAGCTTTTTTTAAATGAAGCAAAACGAAGTTCTCTGCATGTCATAAACTATGATATAATATCTCATTGATTATATACTAATGACAGATTGTTTGCAGGGAGTCTAAAATCTCCACATAGAAGGACGTTAAGTGTTGATACTTCTAAAATGAACCAGCTTGACAGCACAGTTGATGAAACGGCATTTGAAGCACAAAATGACCCATTTACCAATGTGAGTGCTTCGTTACCCCAGAAATTTGCAACACTGCCAAGACAGAAGAATCCGTTTGAAGAAAGCCCAGCAACATGGGATCAAAACATAAGTTTTTTTTCCAAACCTGTCGAAATCAAAAAAGAAATTAAAAAAGAGAAAAAAGAGAAAGTTAGCCTTTTTGAAAGAGTGACTGGAAAAAAAGATAGCAAGAGGTCAGATAAACTTAGCAATGGGGGATCAGACAGTTCTACTGATTTGAAATCACCTAGTGCATTTGGTGAAACTCATCAAGAGAGTTTTGATTATGATTCAACAAATCCGTTTATGACAAGCTTCAAGCCTACAAGCATGTTGCCATCTTCAAGGTAGGTTTTTACTGTATTTTGATCTGATATCTTGAACGTGTTATATAAATGAAAATGTGAAGTGTTGAGGAACACAGTCTCTGTGTTCTATATAGTCTTATATATGTTTGTATATATCTTATGTATGTTTATATATATGTAGTCTTATATGTGTTAGTCATATATGTTTATCTGTTTCTTATCATTGTTTATCTGTTTCTAAGTAAAAGTTATGAACTTTTTATATAGTTTGATCTTACTTCATTTTGAAGTTACATTTGTATTGATAATATGTACTGTGAGCGTTCTCAAATACTTGGGCTTTTGGAAGACCTTGCTCATGCTTCATAACAGGTTCTTCCTTAAAGTCTTTTAACTGAACACTTGTTGCTAATTATTACACGACCTAAGTCTAAGGCAAGATTTTAGAAGGGAACTTGAGAAAGATGAAACAGAATAAATAAAAGGGTGAAGAAAATGTAATGAAAACACATTAAACACTGTGGATGTCACCACTTGGGAAAATTTGGGTTTAGATTCTGTATATTAAACCGTAAGAATTGAAGACCATTTTATTTCCAAATGAGAGCACCCACGTGGACACTTATCATGCTTGAATTCGTTTGGCTCCGTATAGGGTTTCTGAATTCCTATATCTTCAAGCCCTTGCATAAGGCAGAAATTTATATGCTAAGCAATGTGAATTGAGTTACAGGGGCTGATAAGAAACTTTAATTTAAATAATCCAGTTTAATCTTTGTTTGCCTATCAACAGTTTACTTGTTTTCCTTTAAAAAAAAAAAAAGTGCATCCTACAGCTTTTTTTCTATTTTTGTTTGATAGGTAGGAAAATATATCTAATATACATGTGCATGTATAAATGTACACAGCACATATGCTGTGTACCCCATAGGAAAATGTTTCAGCAATTAAATAATTTAACTTTTATTCATTTGATTTCTTAATTTTTATGTATGCTAATGCCAGAAATTGTTTAACAGCATGTGTTTGGTTTTTTTAAGGTAATGATTCTTTTTAATTTCATGACTTTTATTGGGTTAGTCATTTAAAATGTTTCAAACCAACATTTTAAGGTTGTGTAATAAGTCAGTGTTTTAAATGGAAAGCATGGCTCTAACAAATTTGCCTTTTCCCTGTGTATTAGTTTCTTAGTTATTGACACAGTAGTGTTTTCTTAAAAAATAATAATAATAATTTGTTTTTTATCATCTTGTTCTTTAGGATTTTATAACAGACTAATCTTGTTTTTTCCCAACTCAGCTTTATTCACAGGTTGGAATGTATATACTCCTGTTTTAAATTTGTAGTCATTTTCTCAACAAAACTGATCTTGAATGTGAATTAGGTAAATGAACTGAAATGGAGCAAAAATTCCTTTAGAAACTGTAGAAAAGATATAGTTAGTAGACACTACTATAGACTTCAGTGAATTATCTTTTTAGTGTCTTCTATAAGTCAAGTCAGTTCCACTGTCTTAAATAACATGTTTACAGCCAAAGCCTTAGCATATTATTTACTTAATAAAGGATTTCTCTAGATTAGAGTAAGGTTAGGATGTAGCTTGGTTTGTCAGAAGTTAAACTGTCATTTAAATAAGCTCATTTAAACAGAAGTAATTTAAATAACTATTAAAATTACATAGCATTTAATTTTTTAAAGTGAAGAATATTCAGACAGATGTTAGATACAAGTAGTTAAATCTTTTGAAGTTTTTGAATGCAACATATCTTGATAAATATAAATCTTTGCAGTAATCATGGTAGACTTTTTTTTCCTTTATTTTGTTATTAAAAAGCTCATCACAGTGCCCATTCAGGAGGACTCTAGTTGTTCATTCCCCCTCTTTGTATGAGTCTCTTTTACAAGTTCTTGACTTTTATGTAGACATAAACTTTTGATAAGACAAATAGATATTATATTATTTTCTAAAAGCCAAAAATAGAAAAGGTCATGATGTTTGTTTTAAGACAGCTATTATGGAATAATATCTATTGTTCAATAATTTAAGTTGGAAGCTCTCTATTTTTACATGTGCCGCTATTATGGTCTATGAAAATTTTTTAAAATAAGTTCACTTTCTTTCATATGTATCTTACACAATGATTTTCTTTTGAAGTAGAGACTAATACAAAATGTGCATATTTAATAAGTTTACAGTTTACCTTTTATCTGTGGAGGACATATTGAATAGAATCCATTTTTAATTTTGAGAATTAGTAATACTGTGAAGAAAGAATTGTGTAAATCTGTGGGCACAAAGTAAATGAGGTTGAGGAACAAATTCAGTATGCAGAAAGCATACACAGAGAATTTAGATTTGGAATTGCTTTTTATTTACTGAACATACTAAGCTCTTTTTGCTGGACACCATCTTCACCAGTCAAACAGGTAATATCTTTTTAATTGCAGACGTAACAATAAGATGTGTCAAAATTAGTGTTCTAGTGTGGATGAGTTTGCTTTGGAGGTGAATCTCCCAGTTATCCCCACTTACTGTGCCTTGGTCTGAATCATGGAATGGCCCTGGAGCATGTGAACTGGATTTCCTGTCCAAACTAAACTGGAAGAAGTGTCTCAGGAGTCCACCTAATGCACTCTAGCCACAAATGGGCATTCAGTCTGTGGGACCAGACCAGCAAGTGCAAAGTGGCGGGGGAAAACCCAGCCCTGAAATGTGCATAGTGTCAGTGTTGTCTTCAGCACCAATTATTTTGCACTGTGGATTTGCTCCTGCTGGTAAGCTCTACTTACTGATGTAGGCAAAGATCATTTTTAACAGCAGTCAAAGGTGTGATTCTGGACTGTGTATTGAAACAGCAGAGATGTAGACATGCATTCCTTTCTGCTGAATGGCTTGGGCAAATTTTAACAGAGGGACAGACCGAAAATCTGAGGCAGTAGTGTTTTCACCATAATTAAATTTGCTAGGGGTCAAAGGCCCTAACTTTCTGGGGAGAATTCTTCCAGTGCTCAGGCATAGGATAAAGTAAAGGATCCCAAATGGTTGGAGGTAGGTAAGAGGATGAAGTCATGTTTTCATGCACAGGTAAGAAGATCTATTTCTCCCCATGAGGGAAAGATATTTATATATTGTTTCCTCTGTTGCTAACTGTTTAGTTATGCTTTTTTTTTTGTTTTGATTCTAATATCTGTATACAGTGAATAACATCATGAAATAACTTTAAATAGGAAATTGCTTTCCTAAATCAGACAAGCAAGTCCATTCATTACAGTATCCTGTCTGGTCAGAACCAGATGCTTCAGAAGCTGCAGGATACCCCATAAGGGACAATTCTGGGATAACTTGCCCAGGAAGGAGTTTTCCTTAACCTACCTCAGTCTGTTTGGTTTACAAGAGTTTGATTTCCCTTTCTTTTTGTTCAAATTCCATATGTGGTTGTGGTTAAAGTTATTTCTTTTGCCAAAATGGGTATCTTGCCCTGTGTATTATCCCAAAATTACCTGAGTCAAAAGTCATATTCACACTTTACATTTTATATGGTTTACAGAACTTGTAGTTAATTTATCAGATTTCTTGGCCAATGATTTTAATTGATTAAAAAATAAAGGTTTCAGTTTATGATGATGTACTCTACTGTTTTCCTCAAGGTCTTTGGAATACCTTCAAATCTTTATTCATGTAAAAGGCAGCATGAGATGGTTTTAGTTTCATGCAGAAGTGAGAAGGCTTAGAGAGACGGGACGTTTGCTCCATTCCCCCATTGTTTCTGATTTGAAAGAATGAGTGAATTATCCAGGGGCCTACTCCAAAGTCTTTAAAGTTAGTGGGAGTCTTTTCAGTGGTTTTGGTGAGCTTTGGGTCACACTTACAATCCATACTAATTAATTTTGTTTGATATTCTTGACTAAGCAATAATGATTTGCAGAGCAGCGGTTCATAATAGTATCACTAACTGTTGGCTAGGTGAGTTGCTGAACAGAGGCTTTGCCCTTAACCCAGTCAATCATTAAGCACCAACTAGCTGTATTCATACAGCCAATAACTCCTGCCAATAATTGCTGTTATTTACTATTTAAAAGAATCAAAATAAGTACATTTTCCTTGTGTTTCTCAGCTACTGATAAAGAGAATTTAGAAGCTGTTTACCGAAGTTACAGGATTTTTTCCCTAAAAGCAAGAAGTATACGAGTTATTTGAAAATCATGATTTATTGTTATTTTATTTAGGAAGAATTAATAAAAATTCTGGAAAAGACCCTAACTATACGATTTGTGTAGAATAAGAGATGCCAGAAAATCACCAGATAAGATCTCCTGATTCTGACAATCTCAGTTGTGACAGGGGCTTGTTCTGTGGCCTTGGGTAAATCCCAAGCGTCCCTGCTCCAATTTCCTGATCTGTATAATGGGGATCATATTTTGTTAACTCTTCTAAACTCTATGTGTATCAATTAGTTTTTGTTAAGGATTTTGTAGATACCGTATTATATAAATGTTAAGATACTGTTTTATTGTCTGGCATAAATGAACATTACAGATTTATGAGCTGCCTTCTTGACATTTAAAAAATTCTGTAGTCTCATAGTGAAAGAAAAAGCAGTGGTTTTATAGATGTTATGAAATACATTATTTCCAAAGGATCTATATCATATAGCCAATGAAGAATTATTAAGCACACAATATGATTTAGAATGTTTAGTCATCCTTTAGCAATAATGAGGTTTGTCTTCCTAATTACTAATACACTGCTTTGAAACTTTTATCTAATATTTTCTTAAAATACATTCATTCTTAAAATTACTTTTGTTAATTGTCATGGCTCTCAAGAGGTTAATTTGCAGTCAGTAGTCACATGGATTTTGTATTGAACACAGTTAAATAAATTGACAGTACTCCTTGTAAATAAGAATTCTTTGTGAAATGACCAAACCTTTATGCATCTTTTCTCTGAAATTGTTTGTGTTTAGGAAAATACACTACAGTAGGCTAATAAACTGATGTGAAAATTTCTCAATTTACACTATTTGACAGGTGCTAAAAGAAAAGCATCTTTAATTTTAATGTGTTATTAGGACCTTTTTAGAGAGATAGTACAAGTTATTAACAAGGTCCTCTGAGACAGGAGACGGGTAATTAACAAGACCTACAGAAAGAGAGTTTAGGTAATTAACAAGATCTTAGGCACTGGACACAGGGAAACAAATAGTCCAATATTTAAAGCTGACGGGTTGTTACTAGTCTGATCAAATTCCAGATCTGGGAAATTGAAAATTGAACTGACAGGTGCCTTTGAGCTTTCTAGGAAACATTTTTTTTATGTGTGTGTGTGTGTGTATACACAGACACACACACGTATATTTTCCTCCACGCAATGTATATGTGTGTAGATATATATAAATATATATGCATGTACACATATACATACACATATATAAAGAAAACACTTTTTAAATAGCACTCCCATGACTGGAGCATTGTGAGGTATCATCTCATCAGTTTAGAAAGTCTAGCAATGTGTCATTAGAGGCAGTTCATAGATATAATATTCTTAAAAGAAAATAACTCCCGAAGGAAAATGCTAATCCAAGGAAATATGAAAATGAAAATAACTTTTGCTGCATGTCATGCTTCAGTAATGTAACTAAAGTAACTTTTCTTTCATTCTTTCTTATAATAGTTGGTCCACTTAATATACTTGTGAATGGAGTTATGCAGAAACCTGGTCAGCCTTAGACTGAGATTTTTGTTGGGCAGGAAAATACAGAATTTTTTTGCTCACAAACCTGTCTTGTGTTCTGAGTATAAAGTATAAATGTTAAACTTAGAGAAAATAAGATAAAGCTTGTGTTGCATATTGGTTACATTTTATCTCAATTTTTTGCAAAAAATATGTTGTGTCCTATGGACTATGGGAGATGAACATCAAAATAGTGGAGGAGAAAGAAACAAATGTCTTACTAGGATTCACTGAATCAATTATTTGTAATATTTATATTCATAACATCAGTTATTGGTCAATAGGAGTTTGAAGTATAAAATATTATTTTAAATATATTCAGTGTTGTTTTAGTACTTCAGCCATGTTTAAAAATTGCATCTCAAAAAAAAATTACTTAAACTCTATTTGTTTTGCATATCTTTGTTTTGTCTGTTATTTCCAAATGTGATTATTTTCTTCAGTGTGTCTCCTCCATACTGTCATTATAATTAGCAGTCAGAGTTGACTGCCTCTCAGATGTTGGCTGTTTCAGAAAAATAAGTATTTGCAGTTTTGTCTTTCACAATGCATGCAAGCATTTGTAATGTTTGAAATAAGCAACATGCTAGTGTCTACATTTTGAGATGTCCATTATCTGATTTGGAAAAAAAAAAAAAGAGAGATGACATGAAAACCTGAGAATCTTGAGAACACCAGTATGTTCACATCACCTTAGTTAAATCTAAAGAACAGTTTGTCCCTTACATTTCAGCATATAGTAACATTTCGTATATGTGATAGTCAACTACGCAGAAAGACTATTGCAAAATCATCGTGTTATTCTGACTTACTAGGTTACTGCTTGTCACCTGAGCTATGTTAGTAGACCAAGTGCCTGGCACTAGCCAATGGCAGTTGTAAAGGAAAATATGTTAGCTTAAACCACAAGGAAGATAAGTTGTTAGTGCACTAACTTGATCATCATCAAAGATCTTTGACTATTAACTGCCTTCAATCATGGCTATTATACATGATGTACTAGAAGCTCAGTTACTGGACACAACTCCATAGAAATGAACCCCAGAAACTGTCCACTTAGAGCAAATGGTTGTAAAGGCTGTTCATTTCTTTACAAAGCTGGTCGTGCTTTTCCAGTGTACGATACATCTCACTGTTTAGATGTTTTCCGTATTTATATCCTTGTTTAGGAATGTTTTTCTCTAACAAGTCTATTAGTGTGCTTGCTAGAGTAATAGTCTATTCTGACATATTTTAACATATATTTCTCTCTGTTATTCACAAAATAACAGCAGATGGACTATGCTATTTTCAGGATTTTGTTCCTTCTTTCAGCATTTGCATTTCTTTCAACAACAGTATACTTCTGTATTGCTTTACTGGAAAGGATTTTTTTCAGTTCCCTGATGAAATTTGACTAGCTGTATTTGCTGTAATTCTTGTCAAATGTGACTATCTATTTGAAATCAGTCTAGTTAGAATATTGTGAGAGCATGTAACAGGGCCGTAGGAACACTGTAGCATGTTAATATTTGTGAACTCAGTATTGTAAAGCTGTAGTTAGAACATCCTTCCTAACAGAACAAATACCTTACAAGTGTGTGAAGGATAGCAGGAAACAACAGAACAAGCAGAAGTCACGCAGAGATTCTTAGTCTCTTCTTCCAAGTCTGTTATCATCCGATTTAGAAAGATCACCCATCTGATGAGAGAATAATGAAATCTTTTCCAACTACAAAGCAATGATCACACCATTTGGGTCATTACTATGGACAGGTTAGAGCAATTGATACCTAGAGAGATATTGTAGGAATACTTAGTCTTGACTTTTGGAAATTCTTCACCGACAATCACTTGCTTCTGTTTCAAAAATTCAAAATTTCATCTTGCTGAATGCCAAGATTTTTTCAAGCTTTCATTGTGTGTTGGTGCATACTAAGCATCTGAAATCTTTTTTGAATGTATGTATGAGACATATATATCCAAAGAGGAATGCACTGGCTGTTCTATTTGCTTAAATAAAA
Source organism: Apteryx rowi (assembly GCF_003343035.1). Taxonomy (NCBI): domain Eukaryota; kingdom Metazoa; phylum Chordata; class Aves; order Apterygiformes; family Apterygidae; genus Apteryx; species Apteryx rowi. The sequence goes on along the minus strand of NW_020448897.1, from coordinate 710,382 downwards.
GCTTTAAATAATTATACACAGTTTCTTTATTAATAAATGTGGAAAGTATCTAAAATTGATGAAATTCATTCAACTAAGAAGTAGAGCTATTTTTAAATAATTGAAAGATTGTTCTTGAACTTTCAGTACAAAATTTCAATTTAGATTTGTTGGTTTTTTGATTGACTTATCCCTAAAAGTACCACCTTCTAGTGGAAGTGCTGGCACAACCTTGAGTATAGTGGCGTAAATGATTGTTAGTAGTCTCTTGAGGATAAAACCTTGTTAGTTATTTAGCCATAGGACCTTCTGTTCAATACCCGATTTCTTAGTTTGGTATACAAGTGCCTAAAAAAGGAGAAATATTTAAATGCTTAAAAATATTACTTTTTATATAAAGTGGTTGTTATTTGCTTCCAGAAGCTTAAATTAAAATTCAGTTGAGTACACTGTGTCAGCTCACTTTTGAGTTTAGAATGCTTCTTAAGCGCTGAATAATAATTGCATTTGCATGATTAATGTGCCCAGTGGTATGCAAGTAAAAGTTCCATTATTTAAAGATATTTATATTTTTTGAAGGCGAGGACTAGCCAGCATATAATCAAAGCTCATAAATGCAGCCCTGTGTGCCTCCCATTCCCTTGATCTGTCTCCAGTAGGATCAGACCCCTTAGAATCAGCCTACTGTGGAACCAAATTCTTGTCTGTTTTCAAAATGAAGTAGTTCATATATGTGCATAAGTTAGGGATCCACCTTGGCATTTATACCTACTTTTCAGTTTCTTTACACATATATGAATGACTACATCATGTTCAAGAAAATAGCAAATCATGCCCTGTGTCTTTTATTTTTTTAAGCATCTAAAACACCTACAGCAAGGCGTTCTTTCAAAATATATGTTTCATGGTTGCCTTTTCTCAGGCAAAGCAAAGTAATTTCAAAGTGCTTAGACTATGTGTTGTTTGACTTTTTCACATCTTGCATTGCTGTTAGTCTTTAAAAACAGCTTGTTTTGTATATCCGATAATGAAAGTTAAAAATTTTAGTCTCCAATTCTGTTTTCTTTTAACTCTTGTTCACTATTCCTTTTTGTCTTTTGTATGGGAAAAGGCAGACAGATAGCTGAGAAGGCTACTGAAATCTAACACTTGTTGGTTTTTAATATGATGGAGTAGATTAAGCCCAGTATACAAAAGATTAGATTATTTATGATTTATTGATTAGAATGTCAGTGGACCTGGGTTTAATTATTCCCATTGTGGGAAATATTTAATGTATGACTCTGAACAAGCCACAGACTGTCTATYTTAGCTAACTGAAACAGAAATTAGTATAACTCTTTCTAACAGAAGTATGTGGAAACTTTGTTAAATTCTTTGAGCTGTGTGAAAGCTTATATGCTTCTATAGAATTGCACTGTAGTGTTTCCACTGCACTGAATTTGAGATATATGTGAGCCACAAGAGAAAAGGTTGCTTCCTTGAAGTGCATTTTGTTCAGGACCATTATCCAGCAATGAATTCTGAGGCGGTAGCTTCTTTCTCTTCATGGAACCTTCTGTGGTCTTTAAAAGGACTCCATGGATTGCAGGAGTATAATCACGACAGGTCATTTTAGGAGTCCATGTAAAGAATATGTAGATTGAGAACAAATTATTTGCAATAAAAATGTGTCTTATGTTCAATGTTTGGGGTTTGGGGCCAATTTCTTAACTTGGCATGAGAGTTTATAGTAATTTTAAGAAAACAGAGTGATAGCAACAAAAAATGATACTCTTTGTGTCTTCCTGGAGTTACGCAAATTCTGGAAGGCCTTGGAATATGGCTTGACAGCAGGACAATTTATATAGCGATGTGTCTTAAGTGATGTTACCCAGGATCTGATTGGGAAATAGATGGTAATATGCTTACACCATACTTGCATAGCTGCCAGACGTGACAGTCATTCCTTCTCAGAGTATAAAGTGGTGTCTGCACTGCCAGACACAGCAGGCTAATAATATTCTATGGAAAGTTAAGTTTCTGAATTTCATCAGCTGTATCTGGTTTTATTCATTTCTTTTGTTTTTCTAGAACATTGGTAATAACTTAAACTGCATCTTGATATTTCAAGGCTTTGATATGTGTTGATAAAATCCAAAGAAAAATATGTAACCAATGAAATAACAATTGGTTCAAAGACCAAGAAGTAGGAATAGAAATAATCTTTAAACTCTAAGGTTAGAAAAATGAACATGGTAGAGCTTTGCTAATTACCTGTACACAGACATTCCATATTAAAGGAAAAAAATGAAAGCTCACCCTGAACACTTTGTAATGGATATGTGCAGATTTCAAGCAGATTTCAATATTTTGAATAGTAAAGATAATGTAAATATTCTAGTTTTAATTTCCAATAGTATACATTACAGTGATCATATAAATAATATGAGTAACAAAAGATAAGTAAAAGCTTTTTCTCCTTAAGAAAATATGATTTCTATACAGCACAATTTAAAACTTTGATTCCCATTCATTATGTTGTCAGAGTAAATGGTTCAAGCGGTAAAATGTTTAAATCAGTTATAGGCAAGATTTTTTAAACATTGTTTTAATCTCTAAAAACTAAATATTTAAGCAGCCACTAGACCTAATGTTTGAATTTTTAACTACCATTAAACTTCAAGGGACAAAATTACACGACCCAGACATAAATTTGTGCTTGCGATACAGCCTAAACTCAAGATACTTTTAATCTTAAAAATAGATGATATAGACACTGATAGCAGCTTTACCAACATGAAGCTCTGTAAATTCTCATCCTCAGTGTAATCTTGTGCTTAGCAGTTACGGTCAGCCTCTGTTCCTGGAGTGCCTCACCTTGATACTAGAGCTACTATCTCTGGTATGTTTTCACCATGCTACAGTTTCTACACAAATGGCAAATAATCATCAATCGATGCAAGTATTTAACAACCTCATAAAGAATCAGTGTTACGAAAGAAGAGCTTCATGTAGTTCTAATGAAATATATTTAACTAAGGAAAATAACAATAAAATATAAAATAATATGGTTGTTATGATGTAGTCATATGACTATTATGGTATAGTCATCCAAAACAGTCCACAAAAAGAGAGTTATGGTATGTCTATCTCCATTACTCTCTTATGCTATATTTTTTTCTCGTCACTTTTTTCCTTTCAGGGACGTGAAATAAAGGAAGGGATCTCCTCTGTGGCTTCAGATAAGTTAAAATTAAAATCCAAACTAATAAACCCCCTGAAATTCAAATGGGCATTACTGTTTAGTGAAATGTTGATTTAAAAAAGAAATAGTTGCAATAAAATAATGGTTATGATTTAACCTGGTAAAAATATCTGATATAAAGTAACTACTAAGGAAACTAACAGAATTCCTTGGTGAGTGAAACAGAGGACCTGACTAATTACTATGCTACATGGTATAGACTATATTGGGGTAGGAGGGTTGTTGAAATTGGGTGGCTTGCTGTCATGGTTCGTTCACACCTCTGAAATCTGCAGGACTATGTACTGTGTGAATCAAACTATTTCATGAGCTTATTAGGTAGAAGGCAAACAAGTGCTCAATCCCTTTTCAATAGATGAGCCTAAATTTTTAATTCTGAAATTCGTTACTTCATTAATTTACTAATTCATGTGCTTATGAGCAAAATAGTTAACCTAACTGATGATGAAAGTGCTCATCCTTCCTTGTCTGTCACAACACAGATATCCCCTGAATTATACTGGGAAACACGAGAACCTCAGCAGTCTGGCTGCTGGTGGATCTGCTTCAAAGACTGTTTGGGTGAGCTGAATGTATTTGTACCTTTCAGCTCAGAAGTTTGGTCTATACCATTGCTGTTGGTCATTTCAATTACTGGGCAAGAACTTGCTTAACTCTGAAGAGTTTTGGTCTTACCAGGAGTTAACAAGCAGTTACTTATAAAACCACAGGGACAGCAGACCTTGTTCTTTCTGTCCTTGAGTATCTGGCATACATGTTGCTCTTGCTTTAGCTTAATGGTGCTGCTCCCAGCAAGCATCAGGCCTTAGCATGAGCTGTGTGTTAGGCCCTGAGCCTGAGCAGGAGTTGAGTGGACAGCTACACTTGCTTGGTCAAAGTCACCTGCGTGACCTTACTGCACCTGGGTTTGAATCCATGCCTTCCTCCTCTGTCTTGCTGATGTGACTTACCTCCCTTTTACTAGTTGCTGACTTTCTTAAGGGTGATCAGAGTGAAAAAAAGGTCATTAACATTCAGAGACAAACCATGGAGCTTCTGTTACCACTCAATATGGGACCTGAGACATCACCTTGGGGCATGCAGGACTGCTGATAAATTGCAGTGGAGAGGGGGGCTTCTTTCCCCATTTGGGTAAGCATAAGAAGTAGAAAATGTCTTGATCTCTTGAGGTGATGAAGGAATTCAAGGCAAGAATATAGATGAGGTGGTCTCAGCGAACAGAGGATTAATCAAGCCAGTTTTGTAGGTTGAAAGGTATATCCAGTAAGAAGGCAGTAGAAATTTAGGCATAACTACGGTTAACAGATTCTGCTATAGATTCCTAAGATGGGTTCCCTGCCTAGTGCATGAAGAGGAGATGTAGGGTTTGCTGATGATGCACCACAGCAGACAAGAATCAGGTGTAGCCTAAACTGTGCACATTCTGACAATGTTAGTGGTGATGCATGAGCCAGAGAAACAGTTTTACTTTGGTTCCCAAGATGAGTTGGCAGAAAGTCCATTTGATAGAAAATAAACCTCTTTTTACTTGTAAACTGAGCAAATTTAGTTTGGGAGTAATTGAGGAAAGATAAATACAGAATCCCACAATGCCATTTTTTTACAATCATTTTTTACAGTGAACCACACTCTGAAAACAAACTGAAAACTTTCTCCCAAGCTGTGAATGTATTTTTGTCATGCTTCCACAGCAAAACCTCACTGCCAGTTTATCAAACCCTGAGAAAAAGTAGGGACAGGACCCTAACTGCTATAACTACATTATGTATTGGGATTGTAACACAGTAAAAAATGTCATTATTTTTTATAATTGCTTCAGAATACTGTTAGGAAGTTAAGAAAATGCATGCTGGAAGGAGGTTTATGATCATTGCACAATACATGTTCTGTAATCCTAGAGGCGTGTTTTCTGTGCTACATTATTATGAGCTATCAAGTAAGATGTTAACTTTAAGGGGGTATTATTGTGATGAAATTTAAATTCAAAAATAAAAGCTCTCATTAACTTCAATACACAATATATGTAAAACTTCCAACTGTATGCATTCATAATTTTACAGTGTGTTCTTTAAAGGTATTACAGGGTTCTCAGACAGTGAATTATAGGTGCAGCTGTGAGAGTCTGCAACTCCTCATGTTCACCTCAGGCTAGAAGAGCTGGCAGGAAACCCTGCTAGGCTCAATGAGACCATGGAGCTCCCAAGTTAGTTAGTAGACAATCTGATTTTAAAATGTTATATGCAATCTCAGAGCACCTGTTTCTTCCTGCTTAACTGAGAAGCAGTATATTTTCCACATATCTCTTAAAATATGAGTGACAGTATTCATGGGTTTGGGGTTCTATTGGTGATTTTTTTAAGTAGTTTTCTTTTTTTTTTTTTTTGCATGTACATTCAAGTTACTGCATGTGAAATACACAGATACACTGTTTTGTAATTGCAGTTATAATGTCCACAATATTACAGAAATGAATGCAGGTTTTTTTAGTTGAAAAAATTTAGTCCATATTCCCAGTGATGTATACTTCTAATGTGACTTTTAGTTGTTGAACTGGTGCTTTTCTTTTAAGCTGCTCTTATGAAAAAGAGTCCCAAAACTTATTTCACAGAAACTGTAAAGTCATTCAGTGCAATAAAAGATCTTGCTTTCTTAACCTTTCAGAAACTCACTCAGTTGAGCAGTCAGGCTGTATTATTCTATATCTTGTCTAACATGAGGAAACAGTCCCAAAAGAAAGATATCCCAAATTAACGCCACACTTTGTTAAATAGAGACATTCTTGGTTTTCACCAAGCTAATTCGATCCAGTTCAGTTAACTCATTTTTTTTGTACTCAGATCACAAAAGGCAGCCATGAATGAAGCAAGTTCATCATGTGTTTGACACATCAGTGTGAAACTAAAAGGCAGACTATGAGGGAGGGTTCCTGCCTTTAGCTTTTTAGACAATACCCGATGAAAGAGGCCCCTCATTCAAAACTTTTCTCTAACAAACTAGAGGCAGAATGCTTGAGATCACTGTTACAAACAGGTATAATGGGAATTAGCCAGAACTTGATTCATCAGACACCTTTTTATTTCTAGTTGTGACTGTTCATGTAATCCAATCTTTATTTAATAACCTCAGTCCTGCAGATGGTTCACTGGATTTTTATGTAAGCAAAAGACTACCTACTTTTAAACCTAAAAAAACCCCATAATAAATATTTATTTGTAAATTATGTTTCTTCCACTTTTACACTGTGAAATATATGGCTGATAAATTCAGGTAACAAAGAGCAATGGATATTTTCAAAATGCCCAAATGCAAAAATATATTTTCCCTACTTTACCAACTTTTAAAATAAAAAAAAATAAAAATGTTTTTATAAATTTTAAATTGTTCTTTCAACCATAGCCTAAGATTTCTTCATTTTACTAATTTATTTTTTTTCTTCATCTACCAGCTTATTTACTGTGGAATTAATCAGTAGCACCAGGCCCTTGAGATTCTCTAATATAAAAAATAAGTAAGAAAGGAAAGAAATGAACTTGTTATTTCTGAAGGCTGTAAATATTTCATGGTTCATAGTAGCTTGTTACAAGTTCAGTGCAGCCAAACAGAGAGATCTGTTTTCTAGAAGCTCTGTCAACAAACCTCACTCTTAGCTAGTATATACAATCCAGCTAAATAGCAGATTTTGTGATGTGAAATAATGATGCCTACTAGGATGCTACCAAGTAAATATTATTTGTGAATCATATTCAAATTCTGAACACATTTTTTTAGAGAGTTAGCATTCTCTCAAAACTTGTTACAGCAGGTACGTCAGAACACAGTAGCATTGATTCTGAAGATGTTTGCAAATTAAATCAATCTGAGAGAACAGTGGACTTTCTTAGAACTGACATTTTGACAGTGGCTGCTTTTACCAATATCAACTGCACTCTTGCAGCTGAGAAAAAAGATCTCAACACAACAAAGTCATGAAATAGCTTTGCTTTCTGCATATGTTGTTTAATCATTAGGTTTATAAAATAATAGTTTATTTACTCAATTTTAAATATAAAACTAATGTTACTAATATGAGATGGCTTTTCAACTCTGACGTAAGTTGGTGATCTCACTGGAATTTGTAAGAGACATTTCTCCTCTGTAGCAACTGCCATGAAAACTGACAATACATGTTAAGTGTTTTAGGTTTTGTCCTCTTTTTTTTTTTTATCTCATCCTAGGGACCTATTTCCAGAAAATTTCTTTAAAAATGTCTCTTTATTGCTTGGAAGCTGTGGTTAATCTGGAAATTACAGAAGAGCTAGGGAAGTCCAATCTGTAAAATTCTTTTCTGCATATCTTAGTTCCCTACTCAAATTATATGACAAGAAGAATATGAAAAATACTAAAAACTGTGAACAAAGAATATATGAAAATTTCTGTTAACTTTGAATATTGTCCTGCTTTTCATAAGTTGAACAAGTCAAGAAAATGTATCAATTCATATGAACTGTTTTCACAATTATATACCTAAAACAGTATTATCTTCCAGAAGGTGTTTTGGTCAGATAAGTATGTGCTGGTAATATTTGGGTTTTTTATTTTTCCCACAGTTATAACATGAATCCTTCTGGCATTGAGGACCTCAGGAAAGCAATGGTGAGTTATGAAGTGTTATGGAAAGCCATCAGTAAATACCACCTAACTGGTGACTGACACGAAGTATATAAGCTATTATTTTTGTTTGACCTCCTATAAGAAAATGTTTGTCTCCCATTTGATTGATATTTCCAGAAATTCTAATAAAAATTTTTTTTCTTTGTTGCTTGGAGGCTTAAGACTGGAACAAGATAGACTTGAAAATAAAGAGTTTTACACTCAGTATGCAAAATAATTGGATAACTTCTGGTATTATTTTTCCCCCTCTTCTCTACTTTACTTCAGAGATCTTTACACAGAATGTAAAGGAAACACTGTTGCTCTGGAGCATTTCAGATAAATCTGGAGAAGTGAGAGTCAGGTGGATAATTCTGCATTAGCCAGTGATATATTAGTTGACCTAACAGGTGTTTCCCATCACTGTGGTTGGAGACTTGAGGACTTTTTTTTAGGTAGTCAGTCAAAATGAAAGTAATGAATTTATATAGGCCAGGATTAACAACGCAAATAATAAATGAACAGCCTCTCAGAAAAGACTAGAACTTATTATTTAAAATATTCTATTGACTCTAAAAGTACCTAGAATAAATTATGTACTAAGAAAGAAAAGAGGGAAAAAAAATCACAGATTTACTCTGCGGTTTCTTTGCTTGAAATGAAATGTGGCCTTACTAGAATTTGTTCTCCGAAAAGATCAAATCTTTAAAAGTGGATTTGTTTTCAGTCTTTAAAACATACAGAAAAGAAGTTGCACAAGCAAATAAGACTTCGTACTGTTTGTTTTTTGCTGTTTTATGTAAATGACTTGTAATAACATTTGATGTTATTATAAACTCCCAAGTTTTTATAATGTAAGAAACTAGTGGGAGATGTCAGAGTATATGAAGGCTGCCTTTGATCAGATAGTAAACCGAGTTCTACTAGGCAGTTACTTAATCTCTGACAAAAAGCAACATCAAAAAAATTGATATAACTTAGCAGCTATTGTCTGTAAAGTAACCATAATTACAGTTTCTGTGTGTTTGCAAATGTACTACCGCAAATCACGTAATTTATTGCTGGTAAAAGCATCGCTATAATTCTTTTAAGGAATAAGATGTGAATTGTTTTATTTAAAGGATTTAAAGGTGATAAAAGAAATCCTTGATGATTTTTCTCTTGGAATATCAGCTATCTTAAATGTCAGTTGCAGGATTATGAGGTGGTGCTCATTTAATATGAAATACAATTAGAAGGAGAAGAAACTGTATCTTTCACCCATAGTTTTGAATGAAACTATTTGATTTTTTTTTTAACGTTCAAGATTACTTTCTAAGGTGTTTGAAGTAATTTATATTAGATTCTGCAGTAATAGCCCTCACCAAGTTATTATATTTCTTCCTTGTGCATCACATTTAGTAATTATGTTTTTGTCTTCTACTCTGGTGCCAACACCTGTCTCTGAAAGCAGTGTTTAAATGGGAGCAGTAGCCAGTTGAAAGGGCAGCACGAGCTCTTTAAGGCCTAATTAAGAACTGAAAGGAAGATGAAGTAAGTAGGACAAAAGATGTGAAAGTAACTTAGATGATATTCCCAGAGCAGAATTCCTCATTAGAACAATAAAGACAATCAGAGATTGCCAGGCCTTCATTTTATGTAACTTCATTTCCTCCGTTTCCTCTGGATGTCAGTTTGTACCCCAGTAATATTATGCAGCTGAGAGACAACCCTTCTTTACATAGCTTGTTACTTAGAATGTTTTTTCTTAACAATTCATTATAAGATTAATGTTTTATATCAAAATTTTAGTAGCTGTTTTGTAAGGATATGGTTGTTCCTTAATCTGTCACTCATTTGTTCAGACAGAACATTTAAAATCTCCTTAACTTTAGCAGTACTTATTTCTAAGTACTAAGAACATATAACTAGAATTTTCTTGTGTATTTAATGTGATAAGTTATTCCCAGAAAGTTCTATACAGAGTATGCATATGACAAAACATCTTTAAAACATATGTATTACACACATTTTTCCAGTAAACTTTATATAATAATTAAAAAATCATCTGTCTTAGTTCCTGTTCCTCTGCCAAATCAGAAAATGAAGCAAACCTTTATTTTTAGATATGGAAGCTTTAATAATGTCTTTTCCAATGTGTAAAAAAGTTTAGTACTATAAGGAAAAACTTTTACTTCCTTCTTGTAGAAGAAGATGCGCTATATATACAGTGACCACAAAGTAAAGCTATTTTATCTTCTACACTTGTTGGAAATCAGTTGCTAACTGATTTATAAATTTCATCAAGTTAGGCATTTTTATAAAGTGGGAATTACTGATCACTTAAAATAGTCTAACTTGTTCATACAAGTTTTTTATTAATGACTAAATGCATGTAGATGAATGTGACATATATCTCAAATGTAGTGAGAAATCCTTAAAAGCACATATTTTCAAGAGCTCCTATTAGAATATAATTGATGGAGAAAGGCTGGTAGATCTGTAGTGCTTCAACCTATTTGCAGTGCACCATCACTGTTTATTACCTTTATTTGAAAACTTTGACCACTTGCATATTTTAATGATTAGATATATGCCAATGTGTAAATATTGAGCTGTACTGAAAGAAAAGGAATGAAGCCAAACACTGTGTATGAATTTGTCATGTGGTGTGCTTCCTAGCTGTGCATGCTTCATCAATTTTAACGACTAGTTTCAACTGTAAACAAAAGCTATGTCATGTTCATATTCTGTCCTGTTAGAGGTTTGGGATTTGAGAGATTATATTATTTTACTTAGTTAAAGGTTCCATATCTTCAAAATGTTTCAGTGTCTGAACCAGATAAAAATAACTACTTTGCCTGTCTAACAGTGCTAATACTTTTATAAACCGATTCTCACAATCTTTTTCTCAGTTACACATTTCCAAATATTTTATAGTTTGGTTACTTAAGGTCACCACTATTTCTTCTTGATACAAAATACAACTTTCAAATTTACAGTGTTTTGAATCGTATGTTGCCCTTTATTATAGGGACTTATTTGCCCGTCGCTGATAATATCTGTATTTAGTGAGTCATCAGAATTAATTACAGAAAAGATTTGTTTCCCCTACTGCTTAATTTGGCTCCACCTGCTTTAAAGTAGGCAAGAAAGAAAGAAAGATCTTTTAGTAGTACACATTTCTATCTTAAGTTCTCTGGTGCAAATATGATGCAACTTTTAACTGCACCTGAAAAGTAAAATAGAAAGTTGTAATAAATTATTCTGAAGTCAAGGCTTGGAAACTTGCTTGCACCAATGACTAAAAATTGCATATAAAAAATAGATGAGGCCTGATGTCATTTAAAGCTTGATAAATGATTTGCTTAGTATTCTCAAAAGGTGAGACCTCAGGAAAGTTATGGTAGGGCTTGAATTCTCAGGGCTCTTTCTCTTTTTCTGCTGCAGTTAAGGTTACCACATAGTTGGTTTTCAAGATGAACTTGCTAACTGTTCCTGGGCTTACTGCTCACATGTACATTAATTGTGCATGTTTCTTTCTGAGAAAAATATTTTTTTCTGAGATGATGGGTTTGGATACTTATTTCAAACTGGCAAACCTGTGTCCAGTTGAGTCTTCTGTTTTAGGGCTATTGGAGGGAAAAACTCTAGAGGAAATAGAGATATGTTGTCTAAGAAAAGTTGATTATTCCAAGCAGTGTACATGAGAACTATATGAAAAGCAATAACCTGTCAACCTGTTCAGAGTAGTGAACTACTAAATAAAATTTGGTGGTGCTCTTTTCTCTTTTCTTTTCTTTTCTTTTCTTTTCTTTTCTTTTCTTTTCTTTGTTCTTTTCTTTTCAACTTATTTGTAGGATGGAAATCCTTTTGATGCCACTGCAGGATACCGTAATCTTACTTATGAAGAGATTTTGCAGGAACTGGTGAAACATAAAGAGCAACTTAAGAAGAAGGACACCCATATTCGTGAACTTGAGGATTACATTGATAATCTTCTTGTACGAGTAATGGAAGAAACGCCTAGTATTCTTAGAGTGCCATATGAACCCTCTCGAAAAGCTGGCAAATTTTCCAAAAGCTAAGATGATACTTGATAGTACTTTCTGCTGGATGTGTTAGTGGAAGGAAATCATACTTAAACATTTTGACTTCTTTTCTTTCCTTTTCTCCTAAGAAATTCCAGGAATCAGGGGAGGAGGGGACTACAGTTTAGGTTTTTCATTTGTTTTTTTACTCCAAATACTAGCAGGGACTGCCAAAAGTAATATTCTGTTATGTTAGCTAAATAACTTTTTAAATGAACAGTGATATAATGTTCTATGTTAGGTGAACATCTCTTTTAGCTACAGAATATTACTTGCAGTAGAGTAAATAATACACATTAAATATGTCCATCCAGTTTTATATGGTAGTTTAGTTTTCACCATCTGGCAGTTTCAACTGGGATAGCCTGTGCTATTTTGAATGTTTTCTTGGCTGATTATTGCTTTTATGTAAATTTATTCATTTTGGTATTACAGCATGCCATCAAAACCACTGTTTTCAAGCCAGTTTAATATGCTTTGCTAAATCTAAGTGTGGCTTGTTGCAGTGGAATGTAGTTTGTTTTATACATATTAGAGGAAAACAGTGATGCACAATCTTTACGAAGAGTAAATACTGTATCCTATACAATGTGCTTTTTGTATAATAATGTAAAACATATCAAGCCATTTCAGTAAGGGCACATGCTGGAATCAGTTATTTTACAATTAAATTCCGGATTTTGTGTATAATGATTGAACTTTGGTAGTAAGCTCATAGGGTAGTTTTGAGGCTCTTTTTGTACAACATTATCGCATGCCTTTTTATATGTTAAAGTACTTCAAACAGTCTTAATAGTCGGAATTAGGACTGGAGAAAAGTATGGAATAAAGATATGAACACTTTGTTCAGTCAAAGTCTAGTACAGTAAAAATATAGGAGAAATGAATAGACTGAGTTAAATAGACATGATAATTCTGAAAATATAAAAGGGAGTCAATTTAAGCTTGAATTTTACATGATATGTGTCTGTCTTAGGTTTTCTAAATCTTATGACAACAAAGTATATGCCTTTAGAAATAGGCTATGTTGCTTAAACACATCCAGAGTACTTAGAAAAGTTTATCATTTAAAAGAAAAGATCTGTATTCTTTGTGAGTACTTTTAAAAGTCAGTTTTCACCAAGGTAAATGAAAGATTAATATAATAAGAATATTCTTGGTTATTTAATAATTGTTTATATGAAAAAGGTATCTGCTATTAAATAAATTTGCAAAACATAGTGATGAACATACAATAGGAAAATACTGTAGTAGAAGAATCCTCACAATATTAACATAGGTAGATTTTAATTTTAATTTCCTTCATAGGCGTCTCAGTTGGATTGTCCGTTGCTCTGGAACAGTAAAAAGATATAAAAATCTGTATGGGAGAATATTCTAGATTTGGATATAAGAAGACTGACTTTGTCTTTTCCTTGTCCTCCTCTTTTCCTCCACATGATCTGTTTTTTTCTTACATCATCATATAACGGCTGTTGCTGAGGAAGAAAAAAGACTAAAATTCTAGTTATTTTTTGTTGTTGTAAAAAATCTGAATGTATTTAATTTTCATTTTTTAAATTACAAAGATTAGTAAAATCATCTTGAATAATTATGATCTGGAAAAATATGTGATAAAATCTACTATCTGAATGCTTTTGACAATGTTAGTATTCTGTGACAGCACAGAATTATTCCCCCTAGGAAAAAAAATTCTTTGTACAATTATTCTCAAATTTCAATTTCTTCTTTTAGTTTTCATTATGGAACATGAAGTGGAAGAGGATACTTGTACTAGAACTACCCCTCACCTCCCCAGCACTATGTTCCTAAAATTTGTGAAGTTTGAGCATTCTCAACCCTACGTTTTGATCCATTAGCATAGATCATTGTGCTTAAATGGAGCCTCAGTGATTCCGGTCAAGCCCTGTCTAATTGTAGTACTTTGTATTTAGACGTTTGTGACAAAGAGTTGGGCCCAGTTCATAAAGTAGTCTCTCTTTTGGCAGCCTAAAGATTTATCAAGTTCTGTACCTCATAAACCATGTGAATGTTCTTTTGACCTACTTAAGATCTAAACGACTGTAAATTTGTAGTAATACATTCAAAGTGCCAAAGGTTATGTAGTAAGTTATGGTACATTTACTGTTGGAAGTTAACTTTTGCACTTAAGTAGGTTTTAGTTTTCTAATTACACCAAGATGTATTTCAGTTATTCAGTATTTCCATAAAAGTTCTCAGTCATTTTAGAATGTTTGGCTGAAACTGGTGGTTTACTCATACTGTTAATGGGGAAGTGTGCAATTGTTTTGAATTCCGCAGTAATTTTAAAACTCACTAGTATAATATGAGACCATCTGTATTATCTATGATCATTAAATCATACACACCAATGGGAATTTACAAGTAAACTCACCGGAGAATGCACTCTGATGACTTTCAGTTGCAAGCCAATTTATAATTATTAAATGAAACTCTGCTATATTTAGCACCTCTGAAATCACTTCTTTTAGAATGTAAATGTAGAATATCAAAATGCATAATTGACTAAAAGCAGATCATTTGACATATTTTCATACCAAGAATGATAAGCAGATTAAAGATAGCAAAAAGATTTTTTTTTGTGCATTAGTGAAGAAATTGAAGTTTTGAATGTGCTATCTAGTCCTGTTTATCAGGAAAGAGGGGAGAATGACAAATGCAATTTAGGAAAAGGTAAAGTTACTAAAAGATGCAGAATGGGACATTTATATTTTTATAAAGTTATATAGCTAAAGGTACAAGTTACTTTTGGAGCAATTCCTGAAAGATATTAAATGTACATCATTTTCTGTTTAGAAAGAAGTTTTGAAAAGCATCGTCACGTGTATTTTTATAAACCATATAGCTTTTGAATGAAAACATTTCATACAGCGTAATTTATAAGTTGAAAACAAAGAAACATCTGTTTCTCCCTTAATATAAAATTGTAAACTTTCCTTCAGATCATTTTAAAACTGTAATAACTTGCCACTTATGATCAATCTTTCTTGTACTTTTAAAATCTAGGGAGGAAAATCTTGGACATCTCCACATCATTTTGATCTTTTCTCTCAGAATTAGCATGAAAGTTCATCCATATAAACTTTGAAATAGCTCTGTTCATAGCGATGTACTTTACTTACTTGAAAGAACAAATATCAAGGCCATATTTTAGAGTTATAACAATATAACAAATAACAAATTAAAACTTCCTGCCATTCAAAAAGGATGATATATATGTGTGTGTGTGTGTATATATACATATATATATCATCCTTTTTGAATATATATATATATATATATATATATATAAATCCTCTTGCTGCTGTGTTTTATGTTTAGCTTGGTTTTCCACCTATTAATGAATGTAGCATTCTCCATAGATTATGCATAACTACATTCATTGCTGTTGGCTCTGTCTCAAGAACTGTTTGTAATTTTCCAACTGTGAAAATGTTGCCTTGCGTTTAGAAAGATTTCACGATTTGGGGACCTAATGAAACTCAAGCTCATTAGGTACTAGTTTGCATTTCATTCTGTCATTCTGTACAGGATGCCCTTTCTTAGATGCATCTTCAAACAAACAGAACTGCTGTCTTAATATGTTTACTGCTGCACTGGAGGTTTATTTACACTTCCAGCTTTAAGAAAAATGATTGCCCTACATCAAGTTTGTAAACTAGGCTCATGCTTTTTTGCTGTTTATATATCCATTACTGTTGTAGATATGATAGAGGTGTTAGCTGTGTGTTTTTTAAATGGCGATATTTAAAGCATGTTGACTAACTTCCACTCTTCAAAGTAAATGGTGAAGGATTATAGTGCTGCTGTGCTCATGATGCTAGATTTAAGGGTCTGTCAGCACTTTCATTTTGAAACCCTATTTTCAGGGATTTATAACTTCTAAATCTAGACACAGTCACTGGAAGTATTTAATATGCAATAGGTAGCACTTTAATCTGTTTATGAAGGGTTTAGAGATTCATTTCTGTTGAAAAAGACATGGTCTCCTAAAGGATATTTGGCATTTGCTTTATCTTTCATAATTTGTACATTGAAGAATCGACTGTATGTTACAAATGGTAGAGCCATTCCTATTCATCTTAGAAGCTTCCAGATGTCTTGTATTACAATGTACTATAAAAGCTGAAGATCCAGGTTATATAGGAAGTCTGTAAAAGATGTGAACTTAGAACTTAAGGGTTGATTTTTGTCTTGTGCAATCAATGGTAGTTTGTATATATTTAATAATGGTACAGAATCACAGCTATATACACATGTGACAACTATAAACTTATCATGCATGAAAAGCCTTATTTTTGTTTCATTAATGCAACTTCAACTCCGTTAAGTTGATTAAAATGTTATCTTAATATTTTAATTCTGTCCATTAAATAAATATTGCATGTTTAACACTAATAAAGCACCACAATGCACTACCACAATATTTCTTGAACTGTGATACTAGTCTGTGTCATGCAAAGTATGTAACATTTGAGCTCTACTTAAGTATGCATTGATAAGAACCATGCTTACAAATCATAGAGAGGTAAATTTCCTTAAAGGCAGTTCTAAATGGCATGAATGAATATCCTACCTGTTTGCAGGTAGCCATTAATGGAAGTCTCTTCAGTAGTCCCTAAAACTTGTAATTGTTGAAAAAATGGCATGTTCCTAATGTGCTAAAATGTATGTCTTTTATATGAAGGCTTCAGTCCTTGTAAAAGTACCATTCCTCTGCTTTTATGGTTGTGTAATTATTACAGTGAGATCTTTGGTACTGTAGTAAGTAATCATTTAGGAGGATGGCAAACACTGTGCGAGGCTTTGATATGGAAAATAGTATGCATGTTACTTTTCCTGATTGGCAGAATAGAACCCAGCCAGAATGACAGAAAACTATGGCCTTCCCCCTCACCTCCCTGCCTCACAGGCATTTTTTCAGTGCTCCCACAAGTGTTTGAATACACTTTTCTCAGGAAAAAATGATTTTACCTCTCTTCTTTTGCTTTTCTGTGAGGCAGCAAGGCAGCAAAGTCTGTCCCCTGACAATAGTAGTTCCTTGGATGCTAAGGACATATGAAGAATAATTCTGGCTCAGAAGAAGAATTTCGTTTATGAGTAGTTCACTTGAGGAGGCATGAATTGCACTGCGATGTGATTCCTTTCCTTGCAGTTAACCTGCTCCTTGACTATGTCATATATTGTACCACTATGGACTTGAAATGAGCCTTAGAAAGGGTTATTTTCTTTGAGGTATCCATGAAATGTTGTGGTTGTGGGTTCTCAATTTATGAGAAGTACATTTACTTATGCATGCTTTGTTATTCAGGCTTCCATCCGCTGCTTCACCTCATGCCTCACTGACTTTGCTACCTTCCTAACTGGTGAGCATATTAGGAATGGGAACAGAAGAGGAAGAGAGGTTTCTTAAAGCACTGTGCTGCATATTGAAGACCAGTTTCCATCTTAATTTTCATATGGTAACTTTAATCTCCATTCCTATGCCCATTTGAAAATGGAGCCAATGCTATTTCCCTACCTCACAAGCATAATGTACCAACTGTAATTTTATTAACAATATAAGAGCCCAGCTTGATTAGCTAGCTTCCAGTTTCCCCAGCATGGAGTTGGGTTTTGACCATTATTTAGAGATTCAACCTCCTGATAAGGGTTTTTCAAGGATATTTTAAGCATAATTTAACAGTTAAAGAGCTAGTGCAAAAATTAGATGTAAGCTAGAAGATCATGAAGAATAATTCTTCTGTCTTCAGTTACATATATTAAAATTAGTTCTTTATCGAACCATACAGAGTAAAAATCAAGATTTCATTTCCAAGATTCATATTTTTAAAATTGTTTAATCTGTTGTTATAGGAGTGTTGTGCAAGCTCTGACTACAGCTCACTTGGGATACATTGCCCTTTTGGGTAACATTGGACATATTCATAAAGTTGTATATAATGATGATGAAAAACAAATCCCATCTCTTATTCTGCATTAATAAATTAAATGTTGGATTATTTTGTAATAGCGCAATTTTACGAGAGATAGGAATAAGATTATCTGTTAAAGGAAGTTGTTATTCTCGTGTCTGTACTACCTATTGAATAACGATCATACTGTGCTGCCACACTAAATACATTTCAATTTGAAAGCTATATGGCTTTTTAAGACATTGTCAGTGCAGTACTTTTATAAACATCGGTATATTCAATCCTGGAAGCCAATGGATATTCCACAGAGATCTTTGCAATGTATTTGTAATGTGGTTTTACTGCATGTGGCAGCATAGATCAGACTTTTATAAGCTGATAGTGGTTTGTGACAGAAAAGAACCTTCTGTGACTAAACACTGATATGTTTATACTTTAAAAGTAAGCTGTTTAAAAAGGTTTGGGGGACATGCAGCGTTTAAATGGAACCAAATACTTGAAAGGGCAAAAACTTCCTGGGATTGTCTTTTGTTTCAACCTTAAAAGTATCCCCTACGTAACAGGGAATGAGTAGAAAGAGCATTGGGTGGATTCCACTGTTCTGATCCAAAAAAAAACGAAAAAGATGAAGTTAGTAGAATCAGGATGTGCCAGATTCTTTTGGTAATAGGAAAAGTTAACATGGCATCCTTCGCTAACAGGATAGGATCATTGCCATGATGAAAGCAGGGGAAAAAAACGCATGTGTAGTTTAGCAGATGGATTATTTTCTAAGGTATTAGGTATGGGGCAGATGTCAGGAACAAAGCAAAGTGCTTCAGCCAGCCATCACCTCTGCTTTCTTAGTTCCTCTGACGTAGTATTATCTGTAGGCATTAAACTAACCACTTTCTTAGGAAAGTTAGAAGGTGTCTGAAGAAGTCTGGTGTATGCAGCTCATAGCTGGCCAGATCACTTCTACTGTTGTTTCATGTAGGTGTCTATCTCAGAGTGACATGGAGTCTAACAAATAAAACACTGAAATCTGTCATAATGCCTTCTTCTCTAAATGATTCATTTGTGGCCTTCTTAGGTGATGAGTGTGTCCTTCTCTGATAACTTGCTGCTTACATTATGAATTCCATGAAAATTGACTCCCTGGGACATCTTTACAGGAGACATCAAGGGTATCCATTTAAATTTAATGAATTTTATGTAATTTGCTGAGTACTTCTACAATGCATTAAGAAAATCTGTCTCTTTTTGAGGCCTGAACTTGGTCAATATAATGGCAACTTAATGGCATCCTTTAAAAACAGCTGCTGACCGCCTAACTATAAGTATTTTCTATTTTCTCATAAAAAGTTTTCCCCATTGAAGCAGCTTATTTCATTTTGCTAATTGTAGACTAGTTAGTACTTATTTTTAAGGAAGGCTGAAGCACATTATGCAAATTGTCAATGGGTTTATTTAAAAGGAAGGACTTATCTGTATAGCAATTGCATTTGGATGACTGTTGAAGAAATGCACCATTTTTCAGAAAGTTTTCATGTGCTGTTTTTAAACTAAATCATTAAAATTGTATAAACAGAAGAAAATATTAGGTTGCTGATACAGTTTATAGTTTTGATTCCTTTATAGAAATGTGCTCTAATATTTTATAATTATGATTCAAAAAATACCACAATTAAATATTCAGTTGTAGTGTTATAAGGTAATATTGTGAGATCCCAAATTATTTTTTTCCAAAATATACATAGCCAAAATATCTGATATACTTTTCTGTATATTGTATAAGTTAAAAACGAGTGCTGGGAAAATTAAGATTTTTCTGAAAAAAAAAAAAGTCCTATGTCAAACAGGCTTGCATCAACTTTGCTGTCCTTTCTTTACAAAATGGAAGAAAAGAGAATAGGGATCGGATTACAACAAATACTAGGTATTTTTATTATGGATCAAGAAAAAGATATTGATACTTTGTGAGATGTGGTCTTGACCTAATTCCTAATTAAAACCAAACAGATTATGTGATCTGAATTAAGATTCAGTTGGTGAATATTGAAGAGTATTTTCTTTGGTAAGTATTTTTATTATAACTGTCCAATGTAATTGCTTTAGAGAAAAAGCTTATCCTTAGTGTTTGATGGTATAAACTTTATAGGTCTTTATAAACCAAATATTAAGTTATGGACTTACATTTAACCTTTGTTTTATCTCAAAGTATCTTCTATTTTCTCATAAATCAGTCAAAGATTTGACTGAGCATTTTATTGCTAGAGTTGAGTCATGATAGAATCATATTTACTAATGGGGTCGTTGTTATTCTTTTAAGTTATGAACATTTCACCACTTTCTATTTAGAGCATTTTTTAAAACTTGTTCCAGTTCTCTTCGTTCTTATGCATGCTGATGTGCTAAATTACTCCAAAAACAAGTTTAGCTGTCACCATATTTGGAGGCTGTTGCTCTTCTTTGCTCTTTGTCTGTTTTGGATGGGGACTTATGTCTAAAGCAACAAATGGAATATGTGACAAGAGCTGACTGCCAAAACTGAGATCAAAGTAAGTTTCTGAAGGGCTCACTTGAAAACCGCCTTTAACATTGGAAGGATGACTCAAAGCCACAGTCTGAATTAGAGCAAAACACAGTGAAATAAAGGTCAAGGTGTGAGCAGAGTTCTCAGGTATTGATGAGGATTTAGAACTATACAGGCACTTTAGTCGTAGCAGAAAGGAAGCAAATAAGCAGATATATTTCCAAATGCATATCAGCCAGGATCAGTCATCTTCCTGCCCCAGGCTTTACAATTCTTATTTGGATTTAGTACACACAAATAGTTAAAAGTGTGTTGGCTAAAGAGCATTACAAATAAAAGGTAGCATCTATTAATAACGTCTTGTGTGACATTAACTTGTCTGAAAAGTTACTGAGTTTGGAGAGGGATTCTGTTGAATACATTCAGTGTCTTTCCTGTCTAGCTTAAAAATGTGGCAACAGTCAGCTTCAGTTCATTAATTTTAGCCTGTTCACTTGAATAAAAAAAAAAACTGCTTTTTTTCCTTTCCCTGTGTTCATCTAAGAGAGTTATAGACTTACAAAACACAACTGCATAATTGAATAGAGAGCCGTACTCTGCTGTTGAATATATGGATTGATTAAAGAAAAACAAACAAACCCTAGCACTGGAGAAAACCAAGTTCTTATGTGAAAAATGTAGCCAAAGCCCCTCTCACAAACACGATATAGTTCTAAGGTGTTAGGAAGAAAGAAGTAGGAGAAAACTATTTAGCAATGCTGACCATTAGCAATTGAGAGCTGTGGGTTTAGGTAAAAAGTGAAATATTAGTTTTAGAAGGAAAGGAAGTAAGACAATTTTTAGATGGTCACTGTATTAAAGAACTTTGATCAAGTGCTACTACATGAGGTAGCTATAGAAGGGAACAGTATTTTATATGGAATATGAAAGGCAAGGAATTAGCTTGTTGAATTTTCCTGTGGTAAGCATGAGGAGCAGTAACTGATTCTTTACAGGAGGCAATAATTGACTAGCTACAGTAAGCATCACTCTTCAAGAGTATGCAAGATGCTGGGAACACAAATAGCAGATTTCTCTAGTGTCTGGGAAAAAAGTATTCAAAATTTCCCCCCAAAGAAATTGCTTGAATTACAAGCCCCAGATATTTTTTGTTTTTTACCCAGAGGATAATTAGCACATGCATAAAATATTGAATGTTTCACTGCTTTATCTGATACCTCCTTTGACGCTGCTTCAAAAGAAAAATTTTGGATTCTGATCTGACAAGAGGCTAATGGAGACCAATGCTTTGTTCAAAGAATGACATAAAAAAGGAATAATGCAGTTATATAGGAGAGATATTAGGATAGTAGAGTTCTTTTTATGATGGAAATCTTTTAGCGAAATGGTCATCTTCAGGCACACGTTGCAATATGTGATCTTGATGTCCTGACAAATGTGTTTCCCTCAAGTAATTCCCATACAGAATAGCTGTCATTCTAGCTTGGGCAGAGCTATTAGCATATTACTGGCCAGCTGAAATAACCATTCCCTACAATCCCAAATGCCAAGTCGTACTTTTTCTTAAATATTTTAGAAGGACATGCTTTCTGTTTAGAGCACTTTAAAAGACCCTGAGGGATGAGATTGTAATCTATTATAAAAATTCCAGGGCTTCATTTTTTTCTGATTGATAAACTAGGACTGGGGCTTGGACAGCTGAGTCAGTCTGAAATCCTTTGATTACGTTTGTTGTACACCTTGCAGTCTGTATGGTGATGGATCTCAACATGACATTCTGATTGCTGTTACCCTTTTTCAATGGTACCCAATGAAACCACAGTATTTTATATCAGCTAGTATCTCTCAACTGCTGGATATTAATTATTTAGACCATTGGGAAACTGAAAACTCTCACTTCCCATTGGTATAAAATGTGTTTATTTTAGCTGTAGGCCTGGAGTTTTCACTGTCTATTTGCCGCCTGTGAGAAGAGATGGCAGCATATCTACCAACTACCATGAACGTCTTGTTCTCAGAATACTTCTCATTAGCAGCAAAATTCAGGAGTCTCATTCCAGTTTAAAATTATAACCTGTCTAATACTTTTTTGTCTCTATACTCTTACTAAGTACAGAGTTGTGGAATTCTCAAGTGTATTTTTTTTTTTCAAACTTTGACATTTATGCAGTTATTATACTAGGTCAAAATGCTCTTAAAAGGCCACTAAATTTCAATACCAGCAGTTATTCCCACTTTGCACTGTTTTTAAGATAAGATAAGGCAACAGACCCTTATCACAGCTTTTTACAAAGTAGCAATTAGTTTATTGACATAGAGAATAATTTAGGGCTGAGTATAAATCCCAGTCCTTATGAAGAAAATATTTTGGCTTGTCTTATGTAAAGTTACACAAAAAATAATATCTGTTTGTAGTCTAGGATTCTTGATGGCAGTAGCATCTGTCTGTTTTTCCTTCTGAGGCCTACTCTTCTCATACCCAGGTAAGCAATTCAAAACGTTGGTCTTGTTCAGCTAACTTTATTTAGGAAATTATTGAAAACCTAGAGAAAAATCATAATAAGGAGGAATAATAATAAAGAGGTCTGATTTAAAGTATCTATTTTAAATTTCCTCCATGAGAAAACATAATGGCAACTTCTGTCTATTCAGTTACTTTTATTTCCACAGTCTTTCTCTATTAATATTGTACTAAAATCAGTGAAGGTGCATCTTTGAAATTTATATAAAAGTAAAATCTTGCCTTCAAGAAAATTACGGGACTAGATGGGGGAGGGAGGACTTTTCTCACCCTTAAACATGACTCAAGAAAGTTTAAGTAAGATTTATACGGATTCAGTTGTGAATATAAACTCTTTCTTCAGCTATTCAAATACTTTATCGCATGCTGGTTTTGGTGCACCTGTAGTTTCAGTTTGGCTTCAAAGCACTACAGAATACATACTTTGCCAAGCTGTAAAAATTAGTTGAAGAACAATAATAAATAAAATGTCATAGTGCCCAAGGATATTGTATTTTCTTTACTGATATAATTGCACATTGAATGTATTTTCCAGATATACTTATGCATTTTTAAGCCTCTGTCTACATAGTTGCACTTTTAAATTTAGTAAAGTCAAGCAGCTACTTTGTATGCCACTTATCTTAAATAAAATTTGATTTAAAACGTTTATCTTCCCCTGTTTATCATCCCATGTCAAAACACATTTATATCATGCTCTGTTCCTAATATTGCTAATGTTTAAAGCAGTATCAGAGCACAAAAAACTTGATGAGCACTGTCATTTGCACACTTTGAAGTTACTTGAAACTGTCATTTGTTTTGAATATATCACTGAAGGTGAGAAGGAGAAGCTTTATCAAAGTAAACTTTTAAAAATTAAAACCAAGGTCAGAATTCACTGTTAGCAATACTGGAACACTGCAATTTAAGATGGGTCTAATTTATGCAAAATCATGTGTTGAGTTACAGCCTCATGTCTCCATTAGGTTCTGTGAAGTTGCCTAGGTGTAAATATCAGAGGAATTTCAGGAGGGTTTTACTTTTGTTTCCCCCTGAATCTTGACAGAAGAGAATACAATTCTGTCAGAAGTACTAGTTGTTTTTATATCAGTAACTCAAAAGGAAAATTCTGTTGTTACAGGAATATTTAGTAAGTGTATCACTTCAGTGAAGGCAGCAGATTCAGCATGAGACTTCTACAATATTTGGTACCTTGTAGCATTTGGTTTGTATAGGTAGAACATTTAGGCAACACCTCTGACTCTAGAAATAAATTAGTCAAGGGACAGAAAACGACCCACTCGGAGGAAATTTTACTGATTATAGTCATAGTTTTTAAACCAAACTGCAAAATAAGTGTTTTTCCAACATCTTAACTCCTTTTCCTTCAGATAATTGGAACACACAAAAAAGCATGCAGTGGTGCCAAATGGTGACTCCCAGAAATGCTAGAATAAGCTAGGGTTCAGATTTAGTTTACTTGAATATTTTTTTGTGGAATTTAGGATAATTAATTTGCCAAAAATCTACTTTACTTCTATTTTCTGAGTAAAAGAAAAATCTTGTGAGATATACTATGAGTCCTTATCCCCATGCCAAAACACTGTAGAGATGTACTGTAGTCTTTCTAGTTCAGAAAAGATAAAAACATATTACCATTATATTGTCTCACTTCGTTGTGAATCTGAGGTGCACATAATTCTGATTGTACTGGTATTAAAGAATTCTTAATAAGGGAAGTAGATGGATCATATTCATTAAAAGGAGAAACATAGTTCTGAATATGTTTAAACAAGTTTTTGCATTGATAAACAAAACTACTGGGTATCATTTTCAGTCACACAGACGCACGAAAAAAAAGTCATCAGTACTTACTAAAGAATTTGTACAATGCTCTGGGAAGTTACAGCTGGATCTTCTTAAAAAGCTCAATCTTTTCTAATAAATGACTCATAAAACTATTGTGGCCATGAACCTTTTCAGAAAATTCATTCAATTAAAATGAATTTTCACCATTTGAACAAATATTAACTTATTGTAAACACGTTCTTGTAATGCAAGAAAAAACACGCGTTAGTTTTGCAAAGCATTTTTCTTTCAAGCATACTAGAAATTGAGTTTCCAAACTGACAAATTTGCTATGGTAATTGTTTAAATTCTTTTTTTTAAAAAAGACACTTCCTACTAGACAGTGTTAAGGTACCGGGTTTGAAAGTCTTGTGTCATCTCTGTGAAATTAGCCAAATACTTGGGAACTTGCTGTCCAATTAATTTTGTTACAGTTCTACTGAGCCAAACAACCTCTCTCCAAGACTGAATTTAGGAAAAGTAGCACTAAAGGTAAATTCAACATTGCAGTAAATCTTACTAGGAAAAGAGGGGCAGTATAGGTAAGTTAATTGATCTATTCAATAAGTATTGAGGTTTAAAATGGAATTCTTTTACAAGCTAATGAACAGATCCAAGGAAAGGTGAGTTTTTTTACAAACAAGTGCGTTGATTGTGGTAGCAATGGTGAAAAGCTCATCCAAGATCAGCCAGTGCTTGTTTTAAAAGGGAAAATTCTAGGAAATTCATCTTTTTTACCTAAAGGTCAACAAATACCTGCCATAAGATACAAATACCTACCAAAGCTCCAAGTCGCAGGAGAAAAATGTTTTTGTGAGCCAAGTTGAGTTGGTTTAAATCAAAATAGTTAAGTGATTTAAATAATATTAATCAGAAAGCAGAAAGCCTTAAATATAACCAGTAGTTATTTCCCTGAAGGAAACATGATTTTCACTGGCTGCTATAACTTCATCTTAAATGTGCTATAATATGTATAGCTCACTGTATGTAATGTATATTATTTAAGCAGTTATATGGATGTTTTCATATTTACATTTGGTATGTATTAGATGATGATTTTCATATTTGCATTGGTATATATTAGATGATGATTATATCCTCATTTGTGTAGAAATTAAAATTTCAATGAACAAAAAAATCTAGGAATTAATCTTCTTGATGCTACTGAAATAAATTACCCTAAACAGTCCAGTTATATAAGAAAACTATATATATTCATCTAAACTGATTTATTAAATAAAGGAAATATTGTCTTTAATTAGAAAATTGAATCGATTTACTTATGCTCATCCTTATCCTTCAAAATTTTAAGCGATGATAGATCTCCTCCTGCTACTATAAACAGATTGGAAGAAGAGAATAATTTCTCTTCTTTTACTCAATTTCTGTTTGGTGGGGGTTTTTTAGCTCTGGAGGAACTAATCATTAATCAGAATTAGCAGAATAAACTGAAGCAAAGAAAATATTCTTATACAGTAGAAAAGGATAGTGCTGTCAAAGGCTGGCTTAAGACTGCAGCAGACTTGTACAGCTGTTTACTCAAGACTTACTAGCTACTAGTTTTATTGACTAGCTCATTAGCTTGACTTTCTTCAAAATTTAAAGGAAACTTTTACTGGCTTGAATATTTCCCAATTATAAATAATTTAATGGATTATAGTAAGATTAGAACTAACAAAGATTACTGTAAACTTATTGAAATACAATTCTTTTTTTAAAGATTGTAATTGAAAATTTTTTAAGTCTAACTTTTCTTAATTGTTTACTTTTAGTTACAGAAATTTATAGTGGATAAATGAAGAACAAAGAGTATGAAACTTAAAAACATCTAATCTAACTGTTCCAGACTTCCCTAATATTCAAAGCTCACCCAAGCTGAAACCAGAAGATCCAGCACAACAAAAGCTAGATGGGGAAAGATATAAACCACGCATGAGAAGGACATGAACTACACTCTGATTTCCATATAATCAAAGTCATGGCTTTCATAATATTGAATGAAAATAAAGTAAAAAGTATTTTATCTTGTTTTAAAACAGAGTGGAATTTGGCCACGGTAGTGACAGTCATAAAACCTAAATTATTTTTAATCCTGACTTTTTATCATGAATTTAGCATTATTTAAGCACTACAAACTTCCATAAAGTAAGTTGATACAGGCTTAGGCTGTAACTTGTATCTGAAATCCCAATCACTGGACTGAAGCAAAACTCACAGTTCGAGAAGACATAATGCTTTGACACAAAGAAAGCAAAACAAAAAGCAAAGAACAAGTCTCCTTTTGAAATAGACTTGATGTTTTGCTGGAGTTACAGTTTTTCCAAGGGAGACTCAAGGTACTTAATGCACAATAATAATAAAAAAATGAAGATTTATTATGATACTTCAAAATATCATAAAGGCTTATGCAAACCAAAGTTCAAATTGCAATTGATTTAGTTCCTTGGAACTGTTTAAACTTGAAAGAACCAACTGAGTTTTATAGTCTAGGTTTTTATGAAGCGTATTATCCCAAAAGGGTCAATCTGAAAATCACCATAGTAAGAGTTTGTTATCTTTGGCTGAGATCTGTGTAGAAACTTCAGTTGTTAGGAGTTGATCCAAAATTCAGTGAAGTCATGGATTTTCATCAAGTCAGTATAGATTAATATGGACTAGATCTGTCACACTTAAGCTAACGATGACCTTTCTTTACACTTATGTGCGTTCCCTTTCTAAATTCAATTACCAAGATATATATTTCTTAAGCCCTACAAAGTATTTTTCTTGGGGAAAAAAGAACCTTGCCTGTCAATTTTTCAAGTAGTGATTATAAGTAGTCATGATAAATCCTGCAAACTACAGTGAGACTAATTCTGAGAGAGAAAGAGCTGTGCAAGTATCATGAACATAGGCATCCAATTTTTCTAAAGAAATTCATATATATTTAAGTATTTAAATTGTACATGAATTTTGAAAGAGATACACTGTTAAGTTTGGGAGGGTTCTTTGCACTACTTTTCTGGAGAATTCAAACTATTGGGCAAATTTCCACCAGAATTTATCATCACATATAAAATTGCTGCAGTTAAGAAAATTGCTGCTTGATGTGTATAAAGAGGAGAATTGTTCTTTTGTAAGGAAGGTATTATAGAGTTTGACAGTTTTTATATTAGGTTATGTGAACTATCAATGTTCTGCAATGTTCTCCTGTACCTAACTGGTACTAACTGCAGATACACCTCAGAATGGGTCTTGTAAACGATGGTCCCATGTGTAAACTTCAATTTTGGAAACTTTGTTACAGCAAATGAAATAAAAGTTTGATAATCAAGTAACATATACGCTCACTGTAGCATGTAAATTACACCACTTCTGTTTCTTTAGATTCACTTTAAAAACATTTGATTGGCATGACGCACTGTATTTGGTTGTAGGATTTTCTTACATTCAGTGGCATGTGCTGAAAAATTTAGATAGTGCTGATTATTCATTGGTGCAGGTGAATCTAAGAGTATTGAGGTATTTAAGCTGACATTTTGATTGACTGGACCAAACGAATGTATACGTTACACTGATCTAGACCCTCTTCAGTATTAAGGTGCTTATGTAGTTTCTTTTAGAAATAGACATGACTTTGGTCTCTTTTTTCCCCCGCCCTTTAATGAAGGGAGGAAGTTAGAGAAGTGAGTAGGATGAAAAGAACATTAGTGGTTAAAGGGCTTGGCTGAGTTGCAGGAAAATCAGGTTCTCTGCCCTCTTCTGCATGAATGTATTGGGGTCCAAACAATCTGCTTTCCAGGAAAATGCTTTTGCTACTGGCTGTCATGTTCTGAGTCTCAAGCACACTCCAGTCCAGTAGGTGAAGCTTTGCCAGCATTGCAGAAAACAAGACAAAAAGTGCATGACTAGGAAGAGAAGAAAGCAGATTCTCAGTTCTCCAATTCAGTAATGATGGCTTTTGGAAAGGTGCCTTAAAGCTACAAGAACTTTTGATGAACATTTAATGTTAAAGGCAATGCCAGTCAGGTCTAGGCATAGGATTAGAACTAGGTTCTGAACCCTCAAGACATTACAGTGATGCTGGGCTATAAACATTTATGAAATTAGGAAATTTTACTGTCAAAATGTAAGTGTATATGTGACTTCAAGAGTCATGCTTTTGTTCTTGAGTGCCTCCATTTCATTCTGGTCTTGTCTTTTGGGCTTGCATCCTTCTGCAGATGATGGCTTTGGCGACTTTCCACAGATCATACAGAAAGCTGTAATGGAGAAAAAACTGAACTAAAGTCACCCAACTTTCAGGTTAGTGGCGTAATCAGCAAATCATCCTTCTGTCCTGCTGTTCCATTCTTGATGATCTATATGGATGCATGTGATCAGGTTTTTCTGATCGCAATCCTCCCCATAACAGATTCTAGGGACAACAATGGAGAATTCTAAAAGGCTCAATTAGGACCTGCCAGTGTGACCAGGCAGCTGTTTACAAAGCGCTGTGGTAAAAACTCACAAGTCCAACAGAATGGAGAAACCTTTAGGGACACTGAAAATTGTCCTGGAGCGATTAAATATACACAAGCTGACAGAAGTTGAAAAAAGACACAATGGAGAGAGAGAAGGGTAGCTATGAAGGAGAGGTAAAAACAGGCTAGAGAAGTGGGTAAAATATCAGAAGGGAAGGAGTTTTATGTGCTTTGGATGAGAAGGAAGTTGATGGTCTGGTGCATAGAGCAACAAAGGACTAGTGAGTCTTAGACTGAGGAGTACAGAATTCTGGATGAGACTCTTTCCATCAATTTTTGCAGTGGTATTAAGACTTTGTGGTACAGTACTGGAAAATAGGTCCTGTGACATGCTCCAGGATCTTATTCACCCTTCTCAAGAGTCATACTCTTCCAGTATTATATAGCCTTTAATTACATGTCACACACTTTTTTTTTCACGGAATCACAGAATCGCTGAGGTTGGAAGGGACCTCTGGAGATCATCTAGTCCAACCCCCCTGCTCAAGCAGGGTCACCTAGAGCACATTGCACAGGATTGCATCCAGGCGCGTTTTGAATATCTCCAGAGAAGGAGACTCCACAACCTCTCTGGGCAACTTGTTCCAGTGCGCTGTCACCCTCACAGTGAAGAAGTATTTCCTCATGTTCAGATGGAATTGTCTGTGTTTCAGTTTGTGCCCGTTGCCTCACGTCCTGTCACTGGGCACCACTGAAAAGAGTCTGGCTCCATCCTCTCGACACCCTCCCTTCAGATACTTGTACACATTGATAAGATCTCCTCTCAGCCTTCTCTTCTCCAAGCTAAACAGGCCCAGCTCTCTCAGCCTTTCCTCATATGAGAGATGCTCCAGTCCCCCAAACATCTTCGTAGCCCTTCACTGGACTTGCTCCAGTAGTGCCACATCCCTCTTGTACTGGGGAGCCCAGAACTGGACACAGTACTCCAGATGTGGCCTCACCAGGGCTGAGTAGAGGGGGAGAATCACCTCCCTCGACCTGCTGGCAACACTCTTCCTAATGCACCCCAGGATACCATTGGCCTTCCTGGCCACAAGGGCACATTGCTGCCTCATGCTTAACTTGGTGTCCACCAGCACTCCCAGGTCCTTCTCCGCAGAGCTGCTTTCCAGCAGGTCAGCCCCCAACCTGTACTGGTGCCTGGGGTTATTCCTCCCTAGGTGCAGGACCCTGCACTTGCCTTTGTTGAACTTGGTGAGGTTCCTCTCTGCCCAGCTCTCCAGCCTGTCCAAGTCTCTCTGAATGGCAGCACAGCCCTCTGGTGTATCAGCCACTCCTCCCAGTTTTGTATCATCAGCAAAATCTTTGCTTCATTCATCAGCCAGGAAGAACCTGCTATGGGGATGAATCAGGATCACATGGCAGAAGAAACTGTGATTCTAAGGAGCACAGCCTCAACTCATGCCAAAGTTAGCAATTGCATAGTGAATGAGGTATGGAATTGCCAGGACTGCAAAAATAGAGGTTAGTATTTAAACCAAGTTGTCATTTAAGCATTTAAACTGAGATATCATTGGTTTTGTGCTCCCCATTTCTGGATACTATATTTCAAGATTTGGTGATCTAACTTGCAGAAGTACCCAATATTCAGTGATGTAACTGACTTAATAGGAGTTGTGCTTTAAACACAGGAAGTACCATGTCAGGCTAAAGAATCTGAAAAATTTCAAATGAGACACCTAAGTTAGTATATACTTTTTATATTAACATCTCTGTGCTTTTATATTAACTGATAGTGAATTAAGGCCAGTTCATCTCACTGGGATGTTGTAAAAGTAATTGATTAGCATGTATGAAACATATCAGATGCAACAGTGTTGAGGCCTAGAAAAGTCTCTAAGAAATGAGTCTTTAAAGCTTGACTCTTCTAGTAAATTGAGAGGCGATGGAGAGAAGGCAAGAAGTGTAATCTCAGCTCTTAATGTGATCACTGTACATCCTGTGGAAAAAGTTATATGTGAACAATAAAGCAACCCTAATTCTATAGTTGCTGAATTTGGAGCATTTGACTTTATAAACTTATTTTCATAATATTTTTTAATCTGTAATGTGATGCAATTTTAACATAAGGCTATTTTCTACAGACTTTGGGAGAAAGTATTAACACACTCGCTTTATACTCAGGTGAATAAGCTTATGTCTCTGGAAAGAGTCACCTGAGAGTGAGTGACCTTATTAATGAATTTAGGAGTAATGATGCTGTTCATTGGTGTTCCAACAGACATCAAGGTGTCAACAAGGTTGAGGATCTCTTGATATATGCTCTGGAATAGCCTGTTCTTACAGTTTTAGCAGGCATGAACTGGCATGTACTTATTTGCCTTCAGGGCTTTCTGCTGGAGTGGTGCTTTTTGTCAGGTTCTTTGAAACTTTCCTCCTGCACCTTCCTATTGGAGCATGCTATCTTCAAAGCTTAACATATTGTTCCTGGGAGCCATCTTCTATATATGGGGAGAAGGTGCAGCATCCATTTGTGCTCTGCAGCATTCCAAGAGTATTGCTAAACCAAAAATAGAAACTCCTAACAACTAAAGGTGAGAACTTTGTTTTGTAAATCGAAGCAGAGTGTTAGTTACTAAGCTGGGGGAAGCCACTGAAAAATAGTTACTTACTTATCCTGAAGCATATAAAAATACACATACAGTTCATAAACAATGTGTTTTATAAATGCATGTAGGAATAAATGTTTCAGATCAAATTCTGTTCTTAACATCAAGAAATTCTGTGCAAGTCCAAGCAACACTGACAAAAGCAATATTGCTCTGTATTTCCTCTGATTGAAATGGTCATAATTTGCCCTCAATTACCTTTAGCTAGGCATGGATCTAAACTAAATCCTTGGAGCTGGCCTTCCTCAGATTTGCAAAAAGTTCAGATGAGCTCTGGGTTTAAATATGGCACACAGCTGCCATCTCACACTTTAACTGCAGTAAAGGTACCTTTTGAGTTTACCTGTGCATTTGCAGTTGGAGAACTTCAGAAGATAAAAAGTTAATATGATATAAATTTAGGGCCAACATGCTTGCACTGTGAAGGCAGGTTAATCAGCCTCTTAACATCCTGTATTTCCCCTGGCAAGTGATGACATTATGCTTCAATCACATCAACCTTTTTTTAACACTGCCCTCAAGAAAGATTTGGAAAAGATAAACATTTCCCGTAACATTTTTTTCTCCCTGACTTGCATCAGCTATATATGATTTATCTTTTAATGTGTAAAGGCCAGCTCAGTACTCCCTGCCCAAGATAATCTCTCATTGACTCCATTGGAAGATTTTCTCAAGGCAAGAATATTAACAGAACACTTTTTTTTTTAATGCGCTTCAGACAAATTTTTTAATTTTTTATCTCTTTTTTAATTATTGTTTCTGTCTCACTGATGTAGTAGACATAACTTACTGGGATATATAGTTTATACACTATTGTTTCAATCCCATTTTAGTGCCTGCCATGAATGATAAATAGATAGCCTGGCTAGTGATATAATAATGGAAGTGTAAGTATCCCAAATCCCATTAGTCTTTCTAAAATAGTGTCAATCACAAATTATGTAATGGTATTCAGGGTTAATAGAAGGCTAATATTATTATTTTGACCAGTAAGAAGCATACAATGGAAAGTGGAGCAGGGTGGTGTTTGCATCACAGGTATATAATATGCTGTACATCAGTATATCATGAAATGTGATTCCTTCTCCTATGCTTTGCTTCTAATTTTATTTATTATGGTTCATGGTATCTAGAAGTCTTTGTGCATAAGCACTGAGCTGAATAATTTTTGTATGGTAAGATTGCTGTTACCAATGATATTTTTTTATTCATATTGGCACTTAGCGTTTTCTGTTAACTTCAAACATTCATCCTTTTTGCTACAGAGGCACTTTGATAGTGTATGATTTAGTTTATTTAGGAATTGAAAGCTCATATAAATCTTACCTTAATGTTGTGGCCTTCAGAAAGTAAAAAGTTATTACACTCTTTTTTTTTTGTACTGTGGAGACAGTTCTAACTTTAATTTCCAGTCCTGGAAATGTTTGTATTCATGATTACCTTTAGTAACCAAAAAGAACACATAAAATCAGTGATGCTACTTTTGCTATTAAAGTTAAACATATTTGGAAAATGAGGTCCTCAGTTAGGATGCTATAGAGAAATTAGATTTTCATTGGTAATATTCTGTTATTTTGCTCATCATGGTAGTTGTCATAATTAAATACTTTAATTGGAAAACAAATTTTTGTTTACTACTTGAGAATATGACTTTTGCATGACTTTCATTACAAAATGACATGATCTTTAAAACAGTTCCCCTAATGAATTTCTAAGGCTTTTGAAGGCTGAGACTTTCTTCATTATGTGTAGTTACTGACTTGCAACCGAGTGCAAGATCAAAAGATAGTTTTGCTTGTTGTACATGCTATAAAGCACAGTGAGCTTGTCCTCTTGGATTTTTCACTGAGATGCTTAGAATTTGTATCTCCCAATGTATGGCAGTTCTGGTAAATATGACTGTTAAATAGTCATCCAGTGATATGGAATATGAGGGTTGTTTGGTTGGTTGGTTGGTTGGTTTTACTATGGGCCAAACAGATAACCACATAAGTGTGCCACAGAGTCTGGCAAAGTAGGGGTGAAGGGATTCCAAAGGAACTATATCACTGCTGCCTTCCTCAGTTTCCTCTGATGTCCTTGAATGGAAAGAGTTTGGGGTGACAGGATAGCATGTGGGGTGGTTATGATGTTTCTGTTTGCCTTGGGGGACTGGTCATACTGATTAGACTAGTTTTTCAGCTTTCCATCTCAACAAACTCTAAACCTAAAAAATAAAAAGTGTCTTATTCTTACTTGTCTGATTTTGGTATGTCATACAGGAGGATGTATGACTACAGTTTTGCAATCACTGTACTTCATTGCTGTTTGGCAAATGATATGAGGAAAGCAAAGTCACTTGACAGTCCTGTTGCTTATGTAGTATCAGAACTACAGAGAACAAACATATCAGGGAGAACTTTCACTCCTGTTTTCATTTAAAAAATGAAGATGTCTCAAATAAACAAACAAAAAAAATCCAACACCAAAGCTGACCCTGAATCTCTATCTAGACTGAAAAGGCTTTGAAGCTTTACTTTGGACTGATACTGAACAGCTCTGCATCTCTGCACACAGTTTGGACTCTCATTTCAGAGCTATCTGCTCCATTTGTGTTTTAGCTATACTTTGACAATCCCTGGATCCCACCTTCATAGTAGCAAAAATGGTTGCCTTAACTTGGAAAATATGGAGGCTAGATGGAACTTCTGAAAAATAACTGGGAAAAGCAAAGTAGACCTATTCTTGGGATCTCTGCACATCTTCTGTTCATGCAGGAACTATTGTCTGCCACTTTATCAGATCTTAATTATAATAATAAAAATAAGGTAACACAGCAAATAGAGATCAACATCTTTACTAGCTTCAAGTTAAAAAAATCACCTTGTTCCTGGAATGATGGGTTTCCAGACATCCTCAGATAGGAGTGTGTTTTTTGTATTCTGTATGTGTGAGGCTCATCTACAAAGCAGACATATTTCTGGACTGCTTAGTAACAATTACTCTCCCTTCTTCATGTCAAATCTAAATATTCTCAAGCATTAAGTGAACAGAGCCAATGCAAACTGGCAGGAGGTGTTAAAATCATGCTTAAAATTGTTCCCATTGTGTTTAGTTCATTCACAGTCATTCCTATGAAGGAGGTAGTTTCCAGAAATATTTATTGTCCATGCTTCTGCTCATTGCAATGCAGACTGAATGCCTCTGCATAAACAATTAATCTGACTTCTTTGCATCAGACACCCTTGATAAATACTTCTGTTGCAACTTGTTTGCACAGGGTGAAGACCTATCACTTAAAAACATTTACTTGATATATTTGCATATAATTCAGCATTCTCTCAAGACCTGTTGGCAGCATTAAGTTATTCCACAATGTCAGCTGTTACAAGGTTGTGAGTTTCTTGGTTTTTCAGCGTTGCATAGAAACAAAGCACTTGCCGTTGTTTTGCCATTTGGCTGTAATGCTGCTTTCCATTTAACAAAAAAGCATTTCTTGGATGTTATTTGAGTATCAGTATCAGATTTCTGAGCAATTAGACTGGTGGTACAGATGGATCTAAAACTGTTGCTACTGCTGGTGTGTACTAAACCTTTAGTAAGGTCTTTGATGTTCTACCTGAGTGCTTACAAACTGTTGCCACCTTAGTCTGTCAGCATTTTTGATGTTCCAAAATGTGAAAACGATAACCACATATCATTAGCAACCTGTTGCTGTTCAAAGATAAAAGCCAGTGATGGCAGAAGCAATGTTAATAGCCACACTGTTATCTTAGAGACGTTAGCTGAGCTGTGTGCCTTGCACTAGGATTTGTCCTGCCATCCATTAAAATAATTAAATGTCATGTTAATAATTAAATGGCATGTTAATGAGGATTGGAGAGATGCCTAGATGGATCCATAAAAATGATTCTTTAGTTCTGAGCCCAGATCCTGTTCTCATGTACAAAAGTGAAAATCCAAAAAAATTCTATTGGCTTCAGTAGAATTTTCTTCTTACACCAGTCTGTGAATAAAATCAGAAGCAGATCCATGAAACTGAGGCAAAGTGTAATATGAACAAATGATTTTTAGAATGATTGGTAGATTCATCTGGGAAAGAAAAAGTGTGGAAACTGTGAAATATTGCAAAAGATATGTTTTTTAGTATGAAATCAATATAGTGACTTACGAAGGACTGTAGCTGCAAGTAAATCATTTGTCACTGAAATGTGTGCAGGCCTGGACAATAGCTCAGGAAAGAGTTCCCCCCTAAATGCTGATGGGAAAGTGCTTGGAAGCAAAGTGCTTAGTAACAATCAGAAGAGATGACAGATTGTATTATTGCACAACAATAAGTCTTCAAGGTATTAGAGGTATCAATTTACAGTGCTTTCTATATCATCATTACCTGCCACAGTCTGACTCTAATCAGGGCAATAGAATCCAGGGTAGCTGCATGGGTGTTTGTGACTTTTCTCTGAATATTTATGAAGGTTATAAATGAAATCAGGATCTTGCTCTCTGTTTTTAGCCCATCTGTATAACCATGAAGGCCAAATGAAGCTTTTAGTCATTATACTTAATTGGATGAATGGCCTTCAAAGCTGTCAATAAGTGGTGTGTTCACAGTAAGGTAATTAATAACGCTATTTCCTTTTGGAAGACATATCATTAGCCATTATTTCTTGAGATACAACACTGATGTCTTTATTCAAAGAGGTAATTGCAGGTTACCCACCAATTCCCTACCAGTGACATCATCTTTGCAAACTGAATCTCACAATCTGCCACTCTGAATTCATAATTAGGATATTTTTCTAATGACAAGTGAATGTTATTGAAAGAAATACCTACTTTGCCTTTACAGGAATAAGCACAACCTTACTGAAGCATGAGGGGCTTGGAACACAAATAAGGTTTGTGAGTTTTGTATACTTTTTTTGACTGAACATCTGGGACCTTCAGAATGACTGTTTTGAAGGATCCAGAAAAAATCACAAAGACAAATCAGCAGCTGTATCACAGCCATTTTTTAATATTGTCACTATTTTGTTTACAAACTTGAACAGACGCCAGGAATATTCTCTGCTGCAGAATTTATTTGCTAATTCAGACATATTCTATAATAACAAAGAAAGACGTTCTGTTAGATAGCCCCAGTTCAATTTCCTAGAAGAATATATACTATATAGTGTGAATGTCAGTTTTTACCCCTCTTAATTAGCTAATGTGCTATGCAGCATAGTTGATTTCTTACCCTATCTTGGAGGATCAGAAACATGGATAGCAATGGGATACTTGGGTGCTCATTACTTGTTCATCCTATTTTAAGATGTATGTGTTCAGATAACAAACCTTCTCAGATGAATAGCCCTTGCTAGTGTTGTAAAGCTATACAGATAAAATATATGTCTGATTTATGACAGTGTGCAATCCTTACATGCAAACATAGTCTTCAGTTATCTCAGAGAGTTACTCCTCTTCCTCTTCTGTTGGCCACTAGGCTTTTTTCAGTATACTGGGAATTTTATAAAGGTGTAAGCAACAACGTGGTTTATGCAATGACTTTGATCTAGACTTCGAACAAATACTCTACAAGTATTTGCCACAGCCCCAAAAGTCTAACAGTAGCTGGATTCCATTCTATATCCATATCCAGATATCTTGATTTTGTTTTATATCTGCACCGTGGCAATAGCAGGAACCTGTTTAACATGGTTTCTGCTTTCTTGATCCTAGCTGTTTGTTTGTTTTTACAGCTGTTTGTTCACGTGCATTGTCTTCTTGCATTTTGGCTCTTCCCCTTTCAGAACTGCTCATAAGCTCTTTGCTAAAATGGGAATGTGGTAAGACTCCTGTGACTCCATTTAGCGACCTCAGCTGAAAAAAGTGGCTGCCCTAGTCCCACACAGGGTTGAATAGGAAACTGAATAGCACTGCTGTGCAGGTATGTCTTTGGAATACTCTTGGTATAGCAAGCCTCTTAGCTTGCTGCTCTTGTGCTCAAATTAGTACACAGACAAGCAGGCACTGTAGCTGAGAGGCAACAACTGAGATCTGAAGTACTGTAGGATAGTGTCAGGAGCTGTTTTCTATTGCCTCTCAGCTGTTAATTTTACTCTTCAACTAAATTTCTGTCTGCACCCAACTACATATATAAGGAAACTCATGCTTTTTGAAGTGAGCTGGCCTTCAGTTGACCTTATGCCTATTCATGTGCCCCAAAGAATTCCAGGTTTAGATGAGGAGTTGCAGAAGACTGGATTTAGAAGGTTAACAGCATGGCTAATCACCAAGCTGGGCACACGACTGGGGCTGGTTCTGGCCAAACATGGTATTGATGGCCTTGATATTCTTGACCCAGAAGAGGAAGATTAATTTTTCTGGCAGAAAGCTGTGATACAATGGAAATTCTCAAGAGTTTCTTGGTGGCTTAAAGATTTGGTGCTCAGCAGTTTCTTCTGGTAAAATATTTTCAGTAGTGACATAATTTCCTTTGAAAAACTATCATTTTCAGACACAATGAAAGTGAGAGCTTTATGGCCTGTATTAACTCAAACACCCCTTTGGAGAATGTGTGACACTTTATGAATACCTATGGTCTTCTTTTCTACCTGCTCTTAAATAATGAAATACCTAACACCTGAATATGTGTAAAGATGTGGAGAAGGAAGACCCAACACTTGTGCTGCCTGGATGTCAGGCATCAGAATTTCTCATTTGTAAACAATATTTTTCTTGCAGGGCTTCCAAGCAACAGGAAATCTTTATCTCCAAAGTCTCTGCAGGAAATATTTAGACATTCAGTAGGTGGACTCATTATGACTAAAGGCATACTAGAAAAAATTACCTCAGTATCTTAGAAATTTAGGCCTAGAAAGCCATAGACAGCATGGTTGTAAATGGCTCTTACAGAACTCCACTGTGAAAGAACTCAGAAGGTTGCATAAAATTCTCTCATGGGTATGAATGAATGTGGTATTGCAAATTTAATGCAATAAAAATTCAGTTCAGTGTCTGATCTCCTTTTTCTTATCTGACTGTATTTGCTCAACTTGCTATGTGGAAAAGACGGCCTTTCCCCCAAGCACGTGATCTCATCTCACTTTAATCTTTTCATTTTTTTATTCTTGCGAACATACCACTGTAGTGCTTACCTATTATAAAATCTAGGGACAATACTAGTGCATGGTTGCATTTAAAAGCAGCTTTAAAAAGACAAGTTTTTTGATTTTTTTAAGCGAAAGGAAGATGGATTTTTCTCTAACCTAATCCTGCAAATAGATGACAAATTGTAATGTACGCTTACAGAACAATTAAGGCATATTATTGAGAACTGGAAGTCTGTCAATAAAACTTCTTTGAATTTTACATTTTAAATACACAAGACAATGGATATACTTGTCTGATAAAAGACTATTCAGTAAATGTCCCTTTATCCAGGAGCATTTGCTTGATGATAGATTAGATAAAATGATCAAGAAAATAAGTGTTTTATGTGCACGAATAAAGTGAATGTTGAATGAGAGTGTGTTTCCACGGTTGCACTTAGCAGCAGCTGGAGTCAGTGCTGCCTAGGGTGAAAGTGAATGAAACATGAGGCCAGAGCATGCACTCACTCAGCAGCTGGGTCCAGTGGCAGACTCTGATGATGCCTTCTGTCAAGTCCTTGCCCCGCTAAATCAGCAGGGTAACAGTGGGGCTATGGTGCCTACCCTAAAGAAGGTTCAGCATTTGGGGCAGCTACAGAGGCTCTTCCAAATTCCTGAAGCAGAGCTTGTCACAGGGCAGTGAAGCACTGCCATGACGTACACTGTTGAGTTATTCTGGCTTGATGCAATTAGTCCTTGATAAAGAACCTCAAGGTGTCTTAAAAATCACTGTATAATAACACAATAACAAAGTCTTGTACTTGTCAAAGGCAGTAATAGAACAAAGATTATTCTTTGTTGCCCATCTCTCCAAAAGACTGACGCCTTTTTGTTGTGCTTTGGCTGAAGATATGTGTTCCAGCCCTGCCTCTATGGCATTTAAATCAGTAAGAAAAATTCTGTTCACTCTCACAGGAGACAATCTGGGCATTATTGCCTAATAATTTGAACAACTAAAGACGGTGGCCTGAAATTAAACAACTGAACGGTTGTTTTACACAATCTCACTATGTGTTTACAGATGGCTTTATGTGACAGTAGCAGTCCTAGGATTATAGACATGATTTGTGTGTCTTATATAGCTATTAACATATGAGTAGAAGGAGTTATTAATTATCATAACTCGATAATTATCAGCAAATTGCTAGATGCTCAACCCATTGATTATATTAAAGAACTTCTTAGAAAGGTGTAAAGCACGACCATTATCATTGTTGCATAACATAATAATTGTGTAATACATATGTAATTATGTAATGTATAAATAATACTAATGACACTGCCAAATGTTAACTATATTAATCACTAGAGGGCAGATTATAATCCATGTTGGATACTTTACTGCTCACTGCCTGTGTCACAAGGAGGCAACAGCTCTCAGTTACTTGCTTTCTGGCATGCAAGCAGGTGTAGGCAGGCAAGGATGAGGAGTGGGTAGAGTCATATACAGCTGCTCCCAACACAACTGACAGCAGCGCTCACACAGAGGACCCAGAGAAGTAGTCTGAGTTCAATAAATCTGATGGAGGTTGCATCCATCTTTTGAAACAAAGGAGAACAATGGAGTGTACTAACTGAGTAACAATCTGAATTCATGTTGTTGCTGGGATTGTACAAATGTTTTTTTCATCTCATTTCAAACTTATGGCCAAAGTTCTTTTTTATTAATAAAAAAGTTCACAGTTCTTTTTTATTAATAATAAACTCCAATTCAACTATATTCATGACAGTAAAGCTAATTGCATGCAAAAATGTTTGCAGGATCAGCACTTTTATGATTATTTTATAAGTTTACTGGTATTTAATATGCACCATATACTTTTTGCAACTTTTGGAAGCTTGTATTTTACTCTAAAGCTTATCACAAATCGTCTCCAGTAGAAATTTAAAGGAATCTACATTTCAAGCTTATACAGAGTACATATTCTACTTCCAAAATATTCAGACTCAGTTTTGGTGTTATTGTAAAGTCATTCTACTTATGTCCAGAACAGCCATGGGAGATCTGCTGTGTTCTATTTAACTTAGACAAACCAAAAAGAGTTGAATAAAGTTTGAGATCAAGACAGTTCTTGTCTTTTCTTCCAGACCTAAGCATGCTGATAAAATCAGTAACTTTTCAATCCTTTAGTTTTTTTAAGTAGAGAGAGACTAAATTTAGACATGGAGGCCTCTCACTCAACCTACTGACCCCGAACCAAGTGACTGTAGGTTGCAGTGACAAGAGCCCCATTGTCCTTTTCATTAATCAAACCCACTGAGCCAGGTAAATC
Source organism: Apteryx rowi (assembly GCF_003343035.1). Taxonomy (NCBI): domain Eukaryota; kingdom Metazoa; phylum Chordata; class Aves; order Apterygiformes; family Apterygidae; genus Apteryx; species Apteryx rowi. The sequence goes on along the minus strand of NW_020448897.1, from coordinate 669,159 downwards.
TTTAAACAAGATGAATGGGCAGCATTTTTAAAAAGTAAAATAATTCACTAGGCTTTGGATGTGTTTCTCTTTAATTAGTTTGATGAGCACAAAGTCTGAGGCCTTGTCAAACACCCAGTATTAACTTCTGATACTGACCTAGGAAAGGAGCATTGCAGAGGTAAGAGAATGGGCAGGTGAAGCTAACTGAATAAGAGATCTTTTCTGTTGAAGTCTTTTGCCAGATGAAAAGAATCATTACCACAATGATACTTCTAATTATACTGTCATTAGGGTACTACTGCAGGTTTCTATGGTGCATGAAGCTCTCCCTCTTTCAACAACTTGATCCAAAAAGGGTGAAATACAGGCATTAACCCTTTAACTGAAAATAAAGCTGAATATTTAGGCAAGTTAAAAGAGCAGAATTTATTTTAGAGTCAAGACAATATTTTTGAGGTTTCTGGAAAAATCACAAGTTTTTAAAAAAATCCAGTAGTAAACAAAACTGAAGAGTAAATTACCCAGCCACTCTGCATTACTGCCAGAGACCAAAGATGGAGAAGTGATGATGTATGTTTCTTAAGCTATCCAAAAGGAAAAGAAATGTTCTTTACACCTGTAGTGTTGATCTAATTGTTGCCTGACTGGTTAATGTTAGGTGAAGTTCCTGGCACTAAGTTATTTTCCCAACCATTGAAAAGTCAAAAGTAGATAACTTTTTGAACTACAGACAACAATATTTTTCAAGGTCGCTTTCAGCTCATGAAGCAGCTGTTTCATCTATGAACTGAAAAATACTCTCGATTTTGTGTAACTTTCAAACTGCAGATGATGCTATAACATAACTGCAAGACTTTTCTCTTTCCTTTTGGGGCCTGGATTTGTACATTCAAGTCTTGGATATGGAGTGGATCCAAAATTACAGGCATGTACAGCCAAAGATGTCAAAAATTGTATGCTATTAGATGCTGTCATAAGATTTCTACCTAGTGCTGAAATGCGTCTACATTTTGGATCGCAGTCTTAAGATCTGGAGTGGAACACCCTTTCCTTACTCTGCCCAGTGTAAGAAGTTATTTTCTTACTGTTCTAGACTGAGTCTAGCTCATGTTTTGTTCTTCAGGAGCTGACCTTTAAACCACAGACCATTCCAGCACTATGGAACAACATATTGTTTTCAACAGCCTGGGAGCACATGAATTGATCCTTGTGGATTCCACAAGTACAGAGTTACCAGAGTGTTATATAGGCTGCATCTCTGCCATTAGGACCACCTAAAAAAGTGGATGTGTTCTGAGGTGGAGGCTACTTCAGGCATTTAGCTTAGATGAGAGTTGGCTGGAGATCAATGAAATAGGGTAGATGCCTAGAGGAAGGAGATTTGGGGTACTGAAGTATGCCTGAGGCAGAGAGCATGAGTGCTTTGATAAAGTGACAGTTTTTCAATGGAAGAAATTAAGCAAGGTAGGTAGATCAGAGATACAGATATCACAACAGCCAAATACATTGGGGTAAAAGGAGAAAGGGCAGCTATTAAGAAAGAGATAAATGCCCACAATGGGGAAAAAACAATGTTCTAATTGTATGCCCATATTCTCATGCAGTGGCTTCTTTGTGATGCTGTGCCAATTGTGACGCTCTGAGTAGTGACACTGCAGTACCACAGTACATCTCATGGCAGTGTAAAAAGAGGATGTGGCAATGAAGGTTTTGTGAATCTCCAAAGCTCCTCTTTGATGACTAAGTAGTTATTAGCTCTTTGAGACCAAGTACCATTTGGATAATTGGTCAGTGGACTGTGACCTGAAGTACAGATAAACTGGAGAGAAATAATTCAAAATTCTTTTCAGTTTTACTCCATAGTGCTTTTATTTCATGTTCACACAACTCAATCTAAAACATGAATCATTATTTTCATAAGAGAAATCATAATTGGCATAATTTGAGAAAAAAAAACTAGTAACACTTGTTAATATGGGCAGAATTCAATTAATAAAACACCAAAACACATACTGTGGCTGATTTGTTTCAAAAATATACTCTTTCATATTGTAACAGGCAAAGGCATTGTCTTTTGTGGCCAGCTTTTAAAGACAGCAGGGTTTAGCTCTTCTGCCCCATTTTTTGAACTTTGGCCTTATTTTCATTTTGAAAACGAAGGGGCCAGTCCTTAGCATCTGAAACTGATGAGGGTTCTGTCTAAAATCATGAGTGACTGCATGCATGTTCATAGAATTGTACTGATTTAAGTGAAATTGTAGTATTGCCTTGCATGTACAAAGAAAAAAACTGTTCACAGGACATTAAAAGCTATAGAAATTTGTGAAATTTACTCTAAGCTTTAGCATTATCATGGAAAACACTTCCTGCAGCAAAGCAAGCAGCTAGATTAGTTAGGCTCCTTGTTGCTGAGAAACCTTGCTGAACCCACAGAGCAAATAGGATCTGTGTCTCATCTTGCTGATGCTGTCGTGTTCCTGGTTGAATTTCACATGAGGGTGTAGATACACATCCTTTTCAATCCATAAGCTGGGCTATTCATGTGAATGATCCCTACGCTGCTTTTAGAGAAAACAACTGTGCTGGCAAAGATCTACAACTTAAATCATTCAAGCTAACTCACCTTCTTTGACTCACACTAGCAGCTCAGTCAGCAAAACAAAGGGAGTTGTAATGACCAACAGGGCTCTGAATGGCAGAAAGCAGTACAGCTGGATCTGAAAGAGAACATGGTGCAATGAAAAATATTGAGTTGCAATAAAAAATAACTGTATTTTTACCATGAGAGACAGTGCCCAATATAATCCTATACTGAGCAGACCTGGGGGACGGGTTGAGAGAAAGAAAGACTGGTTAGCATATGGAATGCTTTCTGTCTGAATTAGCTGGTTAGCCTGAGTCTCTGTCCTCCACTGCACAGAAACTTTGGGGAAATAGGTTTTTCAGCTGAATCTTATGGGTCAAAATATGCTTTTGCAAAGGCCCGTAAGGTGAAATGCTCAGGCCATGTGCCTTATTTTTGTATGTTATCAGAATACTTTAAGAAAGCTTTTAAGAATGAATTTTTCTTTTTAAACTTGGAGTGGTGTCAAGGTATTTTAAAGTATTTTTAAATATTTTAATTTACCAACTACTGTTTCTTTTGAAAGCAAAAAGTACATCATTATGTGCAGCCCTTAAAATACTGCATTCATCTGTTCATATCCGATCCCTGCTTAGAATTCTGCTCTGTAACACGCTGAGAAGATTTACTTGGCCTCCTCTCTTCCCCTCCAGTATCCTACAGATGGATGTAGCTTCTGCTGTGGAATAACATAGCTATTATGGTGATTTAGTGAGGCACTGACACCCTTGAAAAAGAAGGTGAAATCATAGGTGAGTACTTTAAGAAAAGAACTTAATGAGCAGTACCTCGAGGTAGTCTGAGGTGGCCTTTTGTTGGTTTTATTTTTGTTTTGTTTGTAAATAAAATGAAATCACATTAAATGATAACTTTGGAGTTTACTTTAAATATATCCTCACTGGAAGAATGTCTCATCCTTAACTACAGAAGTAATAAAAGGAAAATGGTTTAGTTCATGTTTCTTAAACATATCTTTTTTATCCATCCTTTTTAAAATAATTTTAGGCTGCAAAGAATTTTTTATGGTATTTTTCTCATTACCAGCCTGGTCCTGTCACCATTGCTAGCCTTTAGTAAACCAGTTTTCTAATACAATAATTGTAGTACTGCATTTGTCATGCAATATTACTTCATTTATTACCTGTTCAGTCATTTGTTCCTGTTGAGCTAGTGAGTGGAACATATTTTACAACTTTCTTCAGATAATGTTCCTCATTTTCAAACTTTTATATAATCTCTCTATAAGATGATAAGAGTTTAATAAAGAACCAGCCAGTTGTGATTGTATTCAGATTTTTTTTTAAATTTCTATATGTCTATAGCACCTATTTTGCAGACTCTTATATATTTTTAGATGATTTAACTCTAATTTTTATATAAAAAGGAGATATGAAATTTACTTTTGATATAATTAGAAACCTAAAATGTGAAGTTGCTCACTGAAAACTATATCTTGGAGTTCTTTTGCAATACAAGTTAATTAACTGGATTTAGATATTTGCAAGATGATATATTTAATGGGATTACTGCTCATATAATGTTCTCAGTGACTGATTTGGAATCTAAGCTTAGGGAACAGAATACTGAATTTCCAGCTCTTTGAGAGTTAATGTTGTGTTAAAGAAAAGTACAATTTGAACCTTATTGTTCATGAATAGCGAAGTTATTCTGGTGAAATAGAGCCGGTCCCTACAAGGGCTACACGAGGCAGATGCATGAGCAGGAGTGCGCAGAAATTGACATTCCTGCAAGCGCTCGGGGTACAGATATACCCACACCTGAACTCCTGGCAAGTTCAAGGCAATTGTGTATCTCGTCAAAATATAATGGCCCTTTATTCAAACCCTGTCTCCCAAGCAGGATCAATTAGATGCTTTGGTCTGCAGGCTGAAAAATAAACACTCATGTTTTCATTTATATTTAGAATGAAAATGAAGACGTATGACTGTGCCTTTTCTGCCTGCTTGCCGCCATGCTTCTGTCATGTTTGAAGCTACTATTTAATTTATTCTTTCAAAATATTGATTGTCTTTTTAATAGAGAAGGTAGAAAGTTAAATGATAACTTGCTCTGGGGAAAAACACAGTAGCCCTGACAAAGAATATTTCAGTCTGCCAATATATCCCACATTAGTGTCTATCTTCTTTTTAAGGCAAATATATTTCTGTGCGTCAATTTGGTTCACTATAAAGTTAGAGTTTCACTCCTAACACAGGATATCTCTAATGAATATGATAATTTAAATCTTATGATCAGAATACTACTTTTAAAAGAAATTTCAACATTTTTTGTTTAAATGCTATTAAGTGTTTCAATATTAGCTCAGTCAAATAACTATTAGATTGGGGAATTTGTATTCTCACTTTAGTGGATGGCTGTGTAATTCTACAGTGCTTCTGTTTTGTAATATTTTTTAAAAGTACTCCATAAGTAAAATGATAATTCATGTTTAACCAGAATAGATTTTTAAATTTAACCAGTGTTCAAAAGCTCCAGTGAGTTCAAAAGTCTTAACATTTTTATTTGTGAGCACAGTTTTCATTTTAAGTATTGCTAAAATGAAGTCTAAAAGAATAAACTGGGTAGGATCATTTAAGTCATAATGGTTCACTAATATGAATGCTGGTAAAACCCCACAGACGGAGGGAGACTCTTACGTATCTGGATGCATCTTCTCAAACTAAGAACTCAAGTAACATTTGGAGTGATACCATTGGTTATGTTTTCCACCAGTTTTAGCTTATTTTGCTTTACCTGTTTTGCCATCAAAATGAGATCCTTGTTTTGGGATGTGATTATGTACTCTGATCGGAGGGTTTTAGTGACATGAATGAGAAATAGGGTGACCTTACCTGTAAGCGGCAAAGCCAAAAGCGAATAGTCAGATCATCCCAGAATCATGCTAAGATGATCTTCAAGCCTCATGTTTTACATGACTGTTAAAAATACTCTGTTCTAAGCATTCTGTACTGAAATGAAGTGTTTTTATTAAGCTAAATTTAGATCTGTTCTGTTTATGAATGCATAAAAATATGCCTGACAATTTTTCATGATTTGTCTGCAGCCAAGACAACTATGAAATGTACCCTATGATATGGGGCGCTCACTAAATGGACCACAATAGATTAATACTTTACCGAAACCTCTTAAAATGTTCTCAGTTTATATATTTGTGAATAATATTTGTGATCTCAAAGTAAGATATTCTGTGATTTACCAGTAAAGGAATTTGCATTGTGTCTTTGTATTCCTGTCCTGTAGTATAATGTTCTTATTTCTAGCCTGGGTTTTCACTGATGCAAAACCAGATACTGTTTTTCCTTGACTGAACAGCAGTGTAACTGTGTGAGAGGAATTCCATAGCTTGGAAAGAAAGAGTTATTTCTCAGTTCTTCAATTTATCCCACACATATTATCACTGTATGTATCATACCAAAAAACATGATCATTTAACAGCTGTCTTCCAAGGATCATAATGACTTTTTGAGTTTACAGAGTCAATTTTTTATAATGTAGGGTTTTCATCTTTTCTTTTCAATATACAGCCAGTTGTTGAGACAGCAAGCAGATGCTTATGAGTGCACGGCAATATTCAGTGTCCAGGAATGACGTTTACAGTATCAGTATGAAAATACAAGGAAAATTTTAGTTAGGCTGAATTTAATGAACCAGTTGCAATTTGTCAAGAATTTTGGAACAAACAGTCCTGGTACTTTACTTTTGCTCTGAGCCTATGGAATTAGTGTTCTTCATGATGAAGCTGCAGTCAGAGACATAGATAGTAGGGAGAGAGCAAACTAATGCTTGGATGAAGAGAGAGATTTGATCAAGGTATATGAACAAACGAGGCCAAGGATAGTACTTCTGATTCAACAATGCTGATATCTGTTGTGCTTGGGAAGTTTCTACCAGCTGAGACTAAAGACAGTTGTTTGCACAGAGTTATAACAATAGTGACAAACATTTAAAAAATAAGTCCCATTTGTTTGAACAGCCTATTGTTAATGAGAAATATAAAATGCCAGCAGATTGGAGGAATGTCAATGAAACCATGTACAAGATATGCTCTGTTGGAACACACATTTTTGTCAGAACTGAAATACTTTGTGAAATCAGGTGTTGCCAGAACATCTGAACATGTTTTGAGAGTATCAAAATGTATCTTTGGAATGAACTGATTATGGTGCTTTGGCTGTTTGAACCAACTTTTTAATTCATTTTTTCAGTTTTCTGTTCCATTGAAAGAGAGTGAGTCACACTGAAATAACTCTAACAAAAACATCTGTGTGTAAATTGCTGTGATGTTTCTCCATTCACAGAAAGAGCAGTAGGAACAGGCTTATCTTAAAAAATGTATTTTACAATTATCTTCTATCTTACATTTTCTATCCACAGATAAGCAAGAAAAATATGCTGAGTTGTACTAATGAAAAGGCAATATCTGTAAGTACCAAACAATTTGTTACTGTATTAATCAAGAATATTTTAATTCCATACTATTAACAATTTAGAAAACACAAAATGAAGCTAGAGCATTTGTAAAATCATCATCCATTACACATATTAATTGACAATGCACTCCAGGAACTAATTGATATGAGCATAGGATCTGGCACTTAATGACAGATAGCTATGCACTTCTGTAACAAGAGGAAACATGCAGTGCTAGTACAAGTTGACAGCACTCTCAAGCTCCTCAGTGAGTGGTATAGATTGTTTGGGGGGTTTTTTTTTGAACGTGACATTTATCCTTTCAGAGAGCCGTCAGAGATTTTTGGATCAGGCCTGAGAGCAGTGAGACTTTCACTGTTTCAACTACAGCCTATTATAACATGCAAATGGAGGATTTCATTGAGAATGCATTTGGCGACCCAGGGCAACAAGTTTTTCCCAAAATGAGAGCCTGTGGAAAGCTGTTTTCATCTTCCCAAGCTACTGGCCTTATGGAATTCAGCACAAATAAGTTTCAAAATAATGAAACTGCAGTTCTGTTTCTGGCCAAGGCAAACGAGCACACGTTAACTCATTCAGAAAGGAGATGAAAAGCTCACATTCAGGTTGCATTAATCTGAAAACAAGTGTACTTTTGTGTCTGGGGAGTATTATTTTCATTGCCATCAATTTAGAACATAGATAGACTGTGATTCTAGCTTCACTATCAGGTTGCCCCACAGGCTGAGACCCCTCACCAGGCCACTCTATTTAATTTAGACTAATCTAAAGCTAAGTGAAACTTTGTACCCTCTCTGATTTCTTCCTATAATCAGGAACACTCTGATTTCCCCTTCCCTGATGACCTATTTTGAGTGGCTGGGGAAATGGGGGAGGGAGAGGTATGAATGAAAGTGACCTCCAGGTAAAAGGAATAGTTATTTGTGCCAGCTGACAACCTATTAACAGATGACTAAAATGTTCAACTGGTTCTTCACTAGCTGTCATTCTGTTAGCTTGAATTTTCCTTCACTTTTGCACTACTCTTTTGAAGGTGTTCTGTAGACTCGATGCATAGCCTTTTACACATCGATATGTGACTTTTTCAATGCATTGAACATATCAACAGGGATAAATCTCCCACTGATTAGAATGAAGCCCTGTATTTAATGCTGTTCTTACACAGCCTTCTTGCTCCTCTATATGTGGTCAAATGTGGTGTGGCAGGAATTGGGCCCTGTATTTTTAATCTGGTTTGTCTTGAAATATAATTGTCAGTAGGCTGGAGGAAGAATTCGTGAAATGTGGAATGAGTAGGATAAGTGTCCTGGTTGTAGCACAGCTTCTCATGATAAAAATGATTTTTACATCATTCGCAACCTTATTTACATACAAAGTTGCTGCTACTACAGCTACTCAGCTTCTTGTAAGACTCTGTATTTAGTGACATCAGTATCTACATGAGAATCTGTTTTGTGCAGATGACTTCTCCAGCTTTGCTACGCTTCCTTCTCCTTCTTTGCAATTTACAGATTAGTCCCTACATGAGGACTCAGAGAAGTCATCTCTTGCTATCGCTTCTGGTAATTCCGGTTGGTTTGTTTGTGTTATCTTTCTCTCTCTCTCTTTTTTTTTTAAACCTGCCATGATTACTTGCTGTGGATAAGCCAAGTGGAGAAGAAAGGATTATTCACAACAAGAATTGTCAAATGGTAAGCAAAACAGCAGGTTCCCACTCACACAAAACTGGATTGCCATCTAGTTAAGGTTCTCAACTTCCTATTTGAAGAAGTGAAGAGAAGCGCACCAACTCTGACTCTTGATCTTTTACATAGCAAAGTTTATGGTGCTGAGGGTACAAAACTGGGAGGAGTGGCTGATACACCAGAAGGCTGTGCTGCCATTCAGAGAGACCTGGACAGGCTGGAGAGGTGGGCGGAGAGGAACCTCACCAAGTTCAACAAAGGCAAGTGCAGGGTCCTGCACCTAGGGAGGAATAACCCCCTGCACCAGTACAGGTTGGGGGYTGACCTGCTGGAAAGCAGCTCTGCCGAGAAGGACCTGGGAGTGCTGGTGGACACCAMGTTAAGCATGAGGCAGCAATGTGCCCTTGTGGCCAAGAAGGCCAATGGTATCCTGGGGTGCATCAGGAAGAGTGTTGCCAGCAGGTCGAGGGAGGTGATTCTCCCCCTCTACTCAGCCCTGGTGCAGCTGCATCTGGAGTACTGTGTCCAGTTCTGGGCTCCCCAGTACAAGAGGGATGTGGCACTACTGGAGAGAGTCCAGCGAAGGGCTACGAAGATGTTTGGGGGACTGGAGCATCTCTCATATAAGGAAAGACTGAGAGAGCTGGGCCTGTTTAGCCTGGAGAAGAGAAGAGAAGACTGAGAGGAGATCTTATCAGTGTATACAAATATCTGAAGGGAGGGTGTCGAGAGGATGGAGCCAGACTCTTCTCAGTGGTGCCCAGTGACAGGACGTGAGGCAACGGGCACAAACTGAAACACAGGAAGTTCCATCTGAATATGAGAAAACACTTCTTCACTGTGAGGGTGACAGAGCACTGGAACAGGTCGCCCAGAGAGGCTGTGGAGTCTCCTTCTCTGGAGATATTCAAAACCTGTCTGGACGCAATCCTGTGTAACGTGCTCTAGGTGACCCTGCTTGAGCAGGGGGGTTGGACTAGACGATCTCCAGAGGTCCCTTCCAACCTCAGCCATTCTGTGATTCTGTGATTCTGTAACATAATACAAGATGTGAAAACTGGATGCAGAGTCCAATAAATTCATAGCACCATCCAGAAGAGGCAATAGGATGCTGCTATATTCAATTAGAAACAGCAAACAATGTATGTAAGGGCCAGTAACAGAGATACTCTAGCATATCATACTCAGGCAGACTTTCTCTATTCTTCAGGTCTAAAAGTGTTGTATCAAAATTTCTAAAAGGTGTCTAAAGACAGAGACACTGATTATGATTTTCAAAGAGTACCCTATGGAATGAGTACTTTACTCTGATAAAGTTAATAGGATTTTGAAGGATTTTGGTTTTGTTTAAATACTTCTGAGGGTGAATGAGTTATATACCTCTATCCTTCAGCTGTGCTCTTTAGAGCAACTAGCTACCTTTGGAAAAAAACAGCCCTTTCATTAGCTCAGGTGACAAACATAATGGAATGTAATAGAGTGTAACTCTGTCATTAGAGAATAACACTAAGTGTATTCTCATAATGTGAGTCCAACATAAAGCTTTAAAACAGTCAGTGGAATTGGAGTTTCTAGAGTTAGGTACCAGTCCTATTTATAGAAAGATTACACGCTTTCAAGAAGAAGGAAGAAACCAATTAATCATTTCAAGAAAAACTGAATGATTTTCTAAAAAGCTGTAAATTTTCACAAAGATGGAAGGAAAACCTGTAAGTGAAGAAGAACCAAAGGCATCAAATATACAAGGGATAATATCTTTATGTACTCCTAAAATGTACTAATACTTAAAACAGGATGGGGATTCAATGCTGCTGTGTCACTGATTTTGGTTCTCTGTGCCTTATTCTAGAAGGGAAAGAGAGAGGATATTCTCAACCTTAATAGGCATATTCTCAACCTTAATAGGCTTCCTTCTTTCACAAATGCCATTTAGCTACCAAATCTTGCTGTTTTCTTAAGCAGTTATTGACTCCAAGCCACAATGCACTTACTTTTGTATGAGATATATAATAATACCGCTATGGAATAGACTTCTCAGCCATCCCAAGATCATCAGATGTTCTACTTCTGTAACCTTCCAGGCTGCAGAAATATCTCTGATAATGGAACTCAGCACTTCCATTTTCGTAGCCCAAATCCTTCCTGTTCCATCTAAGCAGCAGACTCACTATAGCATACAAACTCTCTTCATAGAGAAAAGACACAAAAGCACCAAATAATCAGCAAAATGTTCAGGTATGATATGCTACACAGCAAAGAAAGAGCCGTGATTATATACATGGAACCTCACAGTAAATTATTTTCTTTGCCTTCCTGCTCTGCTTCACAATCATAAAGCATTTTGTTTTCTCAGCCTATGAGGTGATGAAGAATTATTGTATGATTAGGCCTGACCTGGGTGAAAAGAAACTCTAGTGACTGTTTTTGGAAAAATATATAAGATATTGTAATCTATTGCCTTGTTTCATTGAGTTTAGTTGGCTTTAGGGGTTTAGGGGGTAGATTTAAACAAAACTTTAAAAATGAAAGTTCAAATTAAAAAAAATTCAGATATGAGGAAAGATGGTGGCCATAATCTATAGAGAAAATTATAAATATCATTGCAATACCCTGCTATGTGTCGCATTGTAAGATTTGGTTGTTTTTTCAGGTCAAGAGACGGCTAGAGAAAACAAAAGGCAGCAATAGCTTTATTTATATGTCCAATGACATCAACAGTACCTGAACACTGAGCACTAGAAATATACTTTTTCTAGATATTTATCTCATTTATTTCATTGTAGACATGGCATGACCCCACTACATCTTCACGCTTCTGTTTTTTTTACTACACAATATCTACCTTGATTACTTTCATATCTTGATAGTAAATCTCTGGCAAGAATTCTATCAAGGGCATATTGGGTGATAAGGGTTTCCTTAACATCTGTGAAAAGTTTTTATGTACAAGATATATGCACTGCATATGATCTGCATATGCCTGTTATGGAAGCGATGCTCAAATCACAGAATCACAGAATCACAGAATGGCTGAGGTTGGAAGGGACCTCTGGAGATCATCTAGTCCAACCCCCCTGCTCAAGCAGGGTCACCTAGAGCACATTGCACAGGATTGCATCCAGGCGCATTTTGAATATCTCCAGAGAAGGAGACTCCACCACCTCTCGGGGCAACCTGTTCCAGTGCTCTGTCACCCTCACAGTGAAAAAGTTTTTCCTCATGTTAAGATGGAAGTGTCTGTGTTTCAGTTTGTGCCCATTGCCTCGCGTCCTGTCGCTCGGCACCACTGAAAAGAGTCTGGCCCCATCCTCTCGACACCCTCCCTTCAGATACTTGTACACATTGATAAGATCTCCTCTCAGCCTTCTCTTCTCCAAGCTAAACAGGCCAAGCTCTCTCAGCCTTTCCTCATAAGAGAGATGCTCCAGTCCCCTAATCATCTTTGTGGCCCTTCGCTGGACTTGCTCCAGTAGTGCCACATCCCTCTTGTACTGGGGAGCCCAGAACTGGACGCAGTACTCCAGATGTGGCCTCACCAGGGCTGAGTAGAGGGGGAGAATCACCACCCTTGACCTGCTGGCAACACTCTTTCTGATGCAGCCCAGGATACCATTGGCCTTCTTGGCCACAAGGGCACATTGCTGCCTCATACTTAACGTGGTGTCCACCAGCACTCCCAGGTCCTTCTCAGCAGAGCTGCTTTCCAGCAGGTCAGCCCCCAACCTGTACTGCTGCATGGGGTTATTCCTCCCCAGGTGCAGGACCCTGCACTTGCCTTTGTTGAATTTCATGAGGTTCCTCTCTGCCCAGCTCTCCAGCCTGTCCAAGTCTCTTTGAATGGCAGCACAGCCCTCTGGCGTATCGGCCACTCCTCCCAGTTTTGTATCGTCAGCAAACTTGCTGAGGGTGCACTCTGTCCCTTCATCCAGGTCATTGATGAAGAAGTTGAACAAGACTGGACCCAGGACTGACCCCTGGGGGACACCGCTAGCTACAGGCCTCCAACTAGACTCTGTGCCACTGAGCACAACTCTCTGAGCTCTGCCATTCAGCCAGTTCTCAATCCACCTCACTGTCCACTCATCTAGCCCACACTTCCTGAGCTTGTCTATGAGGATGCTATGGGAGACAGTGTCAAAAGCCTTGCTGAAGTCAAGGAGGACAACATCCACTGCTCTCCCCTCATCTACCCAGCCAGTCATTCCATCATAGAAGGCATTTAAATGCTCTATACTTCTCAAAGATCTCAGAAGATGTAGCAGAGAGAGATGGTGAGATTTCCAAAAAAGGCAGCAGAGGAGGAGGACCTAGGTTAGCCTGTAGGTTCCCATGGAGTTTTCTGAAGAAAACAATTCCAGAGATATTCATCTTCTTTTGTTGTTGTTGTTGTTCTTTTTTAAAAAATAATATCCTTTTTTTTTTTCTGTATCATTCATGACACTGCACTTACTCATACCTAGAGAGGAGGTAGGAGAAAGATGGGGAAAAGGTATTCACACACCCTACTTTAAGTAAGTGTCTAATTTACTTCTGCTTGGCAGTCATGCTCCTTATCTAATCACTGAAGAGAGATTTGCTGCTCCAAAGGGCAACTTAAAGCAGCTATATTAGGTCCTTTATCTGAATTGCCCCCTGAATGACAGCTGTCAAATGATTTGTCACCAACACCAGCCAGTCAATAACATTCCAAAATATCTTCCACTGAACAGAAAATGTTCTAGTAGAACAGCTTTAATGATGGAAAAAAGATTTGATTTGGCTTCTATATTGAGTCCATGATAGTGTTAATCCCATAAAAATATAAAACATCCAAAATTTCTCTCTAATAATTGTAAACACTGCTTCCTTTGTCAACTTTTTGATTTATTGGAACTTATTATACAGCTAGACTTTATTGTATTTGCTTATGATACCACAGTAATCTTTTCCCAGGCTTTCACTTTATTTTGTTACATTTATCTAGCAAGCCAGATTCACGCTCCCACAGTAACCATATGGAGAAAAGCCACAAAAGCTGTTAAGTACATTTAATTACTGTTTTGATGAGCTCATATTTTAATTATGTTTATTGATTCAGCGTGTGTTGAAATAGTTTTAGCGTTTCAAGAAAAAAAAATGAATCAATATACTGTAATTACTGAGTATTTTATAATTTTTCTCTGTAATTAAAACTTTCACATAATGTTTTTAACACTTTTTACTAACCCTTCAGCTGTGTTTGATTGCATTTTCTTCTATGTTTAGGTGAGTTTTAATTTTCATTCTACTAGAAGGTGAAACTAAGCTCAGGACTAAACATATTTCCATCAAATACTTTCTCCTTAGACCTTCCTAGGAAATCAAAAATAACATGCATATGGTATTTACTAACGCAACACCAGTCATGACACACTGGTAGATCTTCCACTTGGAACAGTCATGACAACTCTAGCTAGCACTGTAGCAACAGCTTGATGGTTAAGAAAGCTAAGAAAGGTCTTCCTAAAGTATCTGTTACTGTCCTATTTCATTAAAACAGCTGGCATTTTATATAATATAGTGAAATACATTATTTGCCTTTAAAAAAATCTATAATCCTATATATTTAGGTAGAAAATTATTGAAAGCTGGTTTCTGGACTTTTAAATCAAATTTACCTTTGGTTGAATTGAAACTTTTGGATGATTTAAAATGGTAAAGCAGCTGTAAGATATGGGGACATGATCCTCCAGTGGTGTAATTGGCAAAAGTCCATTTGTTTGGATGAAGTGTAATTTTTATTTCATAGTGAAAGAAAATGACTTAGGACACAAAGTCTGGCTGACAGCAGATACAACCACAAATGTGGGTTGTGGAATGGAGCGGAACCAAGCAGGCTGGCAAGCTTTTAAACATTACTGTATATCAGGATGAAGAAAAGCGTGTTTCTCTCCATGGATTATCCCTTATGAGAGAAATAAAACACATGTTTGCATACAGGTAAATTAGAGGCAATTGATTTATAAATCACAGAGCCTGCTCTGGTTCAGTCACATTACTTGCCATTTGACCTAGATGACAGGACTTGATAAACGGGTCCTGTGTATAGGAAGAGTTAGCACTGACAGCAAAGGCATTTTTAACTAAGGGACCTGAACAAAGACTGCTTTCACAAGACACAAACTTTTCAAAGATGTGACCAAGTTTTGAAATTTCAGAATTTCTTACATGATGGAAATTCCATCCTCATGGCTGCTTCTGATAGTTATAGACATGATATTGTGAGCTTCAGAGCTTTCTCTTTTATTTTGCTTGTAGGTTTTAATTTCAATAGTATTTTAAAAGCAGCAGTAGCGTCAGCTCATTCAGTCATCAAGCCCAGTTTTGCTTTATTTGCACCTGTGCATGCCATAGTGACATTGAATTTAAAAAAAAATCAAGTCAAATACTTGTGTTTTAAGACTCTGCATGTAAAAGCATCATCTTCAGCTTCTCCAGTATACTTCTGAATCTCTCACAAAATGCTAGAAGATTACTCTATGCTCTTGACAGTAAAATGATTTGTTTCATGGAGAGCTATTCTTAAAGTACTGTACCCTTGTCTTTTGGTCTCAGTCTTGAAGAAATTGAGAAAGTTTTATCTTTTCTGTGGAACTCATCTTAGCTCAACCCCAGGCATATAATGTTAGCAGGGCTGGAAACTAGGTGCTGGCCGAGGAAGGAGAAAGGGCTTCCATCTATTTTAGTATTGCACATTACCTGAGGGTCATGAGATTACTGTGAGAAGGGGCAGAATGTATGACTCCGGTGACAATAAGAGGTATCAAGAGCTGAAAGAGAATATTTATGGGAAAAAAACACGATAGCACTAAATAGAACTACCTGAAAGAAAAGTAGAAAGGATAGATAGGAAGAACACAAAAACGATATATAACTGTGCGTTAGGAACAAGAGGGGTCATGGTTAGAAAAGTCTTGACCCCTAGAGAAAAGGCAATGGAAGAGGAAAAAACGGTGAAATAGCACGGAGCACAGAAAGGTGGAAGCCTTATTTGTTCTTCTTTGGAACACTTACCAAAACGCTGAACCTTGGTTCTGGATGACTGCCTCTACTGTAGATAGAAGAGCCCTAGACTTTATCAGGAATCAGAGCAGTAGGTCTCTGCAAAAGTTGCTCTGAAAGCTAGGTCATATACTACAAAATAGATTTCACTGAGCTTTCAAACAACCCCGGAGAATTCTGTCACAGCAATACTGGGGATGGCAGAAGAGATGTCTCAGCTGAGCTGGTGACCTCACTGCTTGCATCTACCACTGAATCAAAAGGGCCTGTATTGGTTTCTACAGGTACCTGGGTGCAAGAACTCTATCCCAAGTATCTCTTGCAGTTTGCAAAATAAGTTTCTAATTCAGTGTTCACTGAAGTTGATAGAACCATTTTCTGTTGATATCAGTGGTGTTTACATCAACCCCTACACATGTTTTTGGACAGCCTCATTTGCATGTATATTCATAGACACTCCCTCTGTCCATCTTGCAAAATAATCCAAGCATATTTATTTCCTTTGTTCTGACATTAGTTTTTTTCCACCATCCTTTAATAATCTAGTTTTCTTTCAACATAAAACACACATTGCATACTTAAATATGAAAAACTGATCAAATAGATACAACTGGGAAAAAATGAAAAGGGAGAAGAGATAAGTTGTCCTAGTCAGAAACAATCCAGCTTAAAGTAAAAGGCCAAAATCTCTGCAAATACAGCATGATAAAAATACAACTAATTCTCCTGAAGTTGGAGAATTTATTTACAGTTTATGTCACAGAAAATGAGAGTCCAATTTTTTCCAGCAAGCACAAATTGCTTGATTTATGTCAATTGACTTCTACAGGAGTGGAGGGGACACACAGAAGGATTTGGCAATATAGTATGCCTGATTAATTTAAGTACAGCTTACTCACTGAAATAAAAGGTTTTAAATAATTTAGATTTTTAGCAGTGGTGGTAGTGAAATGGTTGATTAGGCTAAGAGTTTTCAGCTGCATGAATTAGAATCAGTGTCAGCCATAACTTTGAATTTCCCAGCTTTAGTATGTGCAACATTATTGTTGTTTCAACATATTATTTTGTTTTCTAAGAAAAATTAATCAAGGATAATAAAAACACTCTACTTAAGAAAGGCTGCTGTGCTCTCTTGGGGCATATACATATAGACAGTTTTTTAAACAGCTTGTTATTTATCCATTAGACTGAGAGAGCTCCTCTGAAATGGTTTCTGCCATTTATAAATTTCTTTTCAATGGGGTATAATTTACCTGACAGTACAAAATGGCTCCTGCAGATATGTTACAAGTCAGGATGGCTATGTAAATAATGTTCAAGAGAGCAGCTACATATCCAAAATGCACCTAGAAAATCTTTTGAACATTGGTATACATGCAAGTATAGTTCATATTTTTCTCAGTGTACTAATTCAGCTGTTTCTTTTCTCTGTTTTGCTCCATATTCTCCCCCTCCAAAGTCCCAGCCCTAGCCCCAGTTTGATAGTTTCACACACAAAACTCTTGTTCATGCAAGTTTTGTGAGCCACCAAATACAGGGTTTGGTTGCTGACTTTTTTTGCACTATGTTTTGCATTATTTTTTTAAATCAGAAAAAAAAGTTTATGAGAGACAGGTCAAGCTGCTCAGGAAACTTTCAGTGCTTTGTGAGCACCTTTGAAAACCTGATGAATATTTCCAAATTGTTCCATTTTAATTAAGCAGTGCTTTAGGATACTTTCAAAGCACTGCTCAAACTAGCTTTAAATTCTTGTTAATTTTTGTTTATTCCTTTGTTTATTGACAGATTAACTCAAATTTACTGATTAACACATTCAAATTTACTACTGCTGCAATTTATTTTTTCCAGTATATAAGCAGAGACACAGAATCACAGAATCGCTGAGGTTGGAAGGGACCTCTGGAGATCATCTAGTCCAACCCCCCTGCTCAAGCAGGGTCACCTAGAGCACGTTACACAGGATTGCGTCCAGGTGGGTTTTGAATATCTCCAGAGGAGACTCCACAACCTCTCTGGGCAACCTGTTCCAGTGCTCTGTCACCCTCACAGTGAAGAAGTGTTTTCTCATATTCAGATGGAACTTCCTGTGTTTCAGTTTGTGCCCGTTGCCTCACGTCCTGTCACTGGGCACCACTGAGAAGAGTCTGGCTCCATCCTCTCGACACCCTCCCTTCAGATATTTGTATACACTGATAAGATCTCCTCTCAGTCTTCTCTTCTCTTCTCCAGGCTAAACAGGCCCAGCTCTCTCAGTCTTTCCTTATATGAGAGATGCTCCAGTCCCCCAAACATCTTCGTAGCCCTTCGCTGGACTCTCTCCAGTAGTGCCACATCCCTCTTGTACTGGGGAGCCCAGAACTGGACACAGTACTCCAGATGTGGCCTCACCAGGGCTGAGTAGAGGGGGAGAATCACCTCCCTCGACCTGCTGGCAACACTCTTCCTAATGCACCCCAGGATACCATTGGCCTTCTTGGCCACAAGGGCACATTGCTGCCTCATGCTTAACGTGGTGTCCACCAGCACTCCCAGGTCCTTCTCGGCAGAGCTGCTTTCCAGCAGGTCAGCCCCCAACCTGTACTGGTGCAGGGGGTTATTCCTCCCTAGGTGCAGGACCCTGCACTTGCCTTTGTTGAACTTGGTGAGGTTCCTCTCCGCCCACCTCTCCAGCCTGTCCAAGTCTCTCTGAATGGCAGCACAGCCCTCTGGTGTATCAGCCACTCCTCCCAGTTTTGTATCATCAGCAAACTTGCTCTGCCATTCAGCCAGTTCTCAATCCACCTCACTGTCCACTCATCTAACCCACACTTCCTGAGCTTGTCTATGAGGATGCTATGGGAGACAGTGTCGAAAGCCTTGCTGAAGTCAAGGGAGACAACATCCACTGCTCTCCCCTCATCTACCCAGCCAGTCATTCCATCATAGAAGGCTATCAGATTGGTTAAGCATGATTTCCCCTTGGTGAAGCCATGCTGACTACTCCTGATCACCTTCTTTTCCTCCACGTATTTGGAGATGGCATCCAGGATGAGCTGCTCCATCACCTTTCCAGGGATGGAGGTGAGGCTGACTGGCCTGTAGTTCCCTGGGTCCTCCTTCTTGCCCTTTTTGAAGACTGGGGTGACATTGGCTTTCTTCCAGTCCTCAGGCACCTCTCCTGTTCTCCATGACCTTTCAAAGATGATGGAGAGTGGCTTAGCAATAACATCCGCCAGTTCCCTCAGCACTCATGAGTGCATCCCATCGGGGCCCATGGACGTGTGGGTGTCACGTTTGCCTGAATGATCTCTAACCCACTCCTCCTCGAACAAGGGAAAGTCTTCCTTTCTCCAGACTCCCTCTCTTGTCTCCAGGGTCTGGGGTTCCTGAGAGCTGGCCTTAGCAGTAAAGACTGAAGCAAAGGCAGCATTCAGTAACTCTGCCTTCTCTGCATCCTTTGTCACCAGGGCACCCACCCCATTCATCAATGGGGCCACGTTTTCCCTAGTCTTCCTTTTGCTACTGATGTATTTGAGGAAGCCCTTCTTGTTGTCCTTGACATCCCTTGCCAGATTTAATTCCAAATGGGCCTTAGCCTTCCTCGTCACATCCCTGCATACTCTGACAACATTCCTATATTCCTCCCAAGTGGCCTGTCTCCCTTTCCAAGTAAGCTGCCAAGTGTTGCCAAGTTTCCAAGTGTTGCCAAGTAAGAGACGAAATGTCTAATAATTAAGGCTGATTTTAAAATTGAAGATGGCCTTTTAAAAGGCCAAGATTGAAATGGAAGATTGAAGACAAAAATATCTTTAACAAAAATAATCAAAAGAAAAAAAAGTTAAAAGGTTTATTTTAAGCTTGGCATGCATATTAAAATTACTCCAGATTTAAAATATTCAGCAGGCAGTAATAGCTAGGAAACAAATATCTGCCAAATAAGGTACTGCAATCCATACCAGGGAGCTTCATCATCCTGAGAAATGAGTTTTGCAGGCCCACTGATTTTTTTCCTCCTGAATCAGCCAGCTTAGATATAAGCCTACTTCATCTTGCAAATATTTATTGTCATAGGAAAATCTGTTTACTGGTCTATCTTATATAAATGTGTATGAACAAGGGTTTCCTTTTTAGTGCATTTCAGAGTAGGAAGTAAAAAGTTAATTACCCCCCTCCCCCGCAGTATATTACTGTACTGTGTGAATGACATAGTATGATATGGCCAATCTACCATATTCAGCTATTAATAGTTCTGTTTTATTTTGTGTAACACCCAATGACATGGGCTAAGGATGATGCTTTATTTGCAGAAGATCACAGGTTCTCAGCAAGAACTTTTCCTGAAATCCATGGAGGATAAAGCTAACCCAACAGAAAATTTTAGTACATGTGTGTCAGCTCGCAGTGTGTGACCTTATTCATCACAGGGTTGTTCTGCATACAGGATGCTATACTAGATCAGACCAGATTTTAGAAATTTTAATTCAGGTACCTCATGGTCCCATTTTCCTTGTAAAGTAATTTCTTTGGTAGAACTACATCTCTTGTGTTGCTGTCTGTTTTCATCCCTTCAGGGATGCATCATCTTGATAGTTGAAAATAGGAGCATTAGGGGGCTGCTAAGCCCCTATTTTCATAGAGCACAGAGGCATCTCTATTATCAGTAAATTCTCACAATAAATAGAAAATAAATATTTAGATTCTGGAGTGCTGCATTATTTTGTTTGGTTAGAAGTGCCAAAGTGAAATTTTTGGTGCATCCTAATTAGAGGATTTTACATATTTTCCATTAAATGATTTTTTTAAATATTACAAGTGTTTCTTTCTTATATGAGACAAAACCAAAGTTAGCATTAGAGTTTTTCATAGGATAGCAACTTTTAATATCTGTATTGCATTGGTATTGGTGATTGGCTTAAACCTTGCAACATAAGGTTTAAATATAGGTTACGTTTGTGAAGAGCTTAAGACTGACTTTTACATAGGATGCAAATGGTGATGAAATGGTAGCCACTTGTTTCCCAGTACTAGGAAGAGAAAGATGGAGATTTAGAAAACAAGATGACTTTTCCACTGGGGAATAAAAGTTGCTACACTTGGCGACTGATCTTTCTAGGCCTATTTTATGACAGTCTGAAGAGAATCTGGTTAGGCATTTCCAAGCCCTGTGCCTTATAGTAAATGAAACATTGATTTGTTTAATTTTCTCTTCTGAAAAACTGTAACCTGACTCTGTTTAAATCTTGTGCATAGGTAGAAAAAAATGAAGAACATCTGCCTAACTGTGGTTTTAGAGAGGAAAAAATAATAACATAGCAATAAAGCTGTGATATTTGGAAAAGGTGTAGTGAGTATGTATAGTATGTTAATGTCTTATGGATTTGAGCACACACACATACCTAAGTGCAGGCACAGCTTTTGAACTTGGAAATCTTGTAGGAGAGCCTGCTCTTACCAATATCTATACAAATGTGCTTTCCTCTACATGCATCGCTAGTCCCATTGGCTTCAAAGACACTACTCATGGGAGTAAAAAGTTACTCATGCATTTAAGTGCTTGCTGGATTCAGGCCAAAAGCTTAATCTTTTCCATTTAATACGCTTTTCCTAAACTGATAACAGTCTTCAAGTTTTCAGTATCATGTGCAAAGGAACCAAAGGAAAAAAACAAAGTGAAATAACAGTGTGGCAATTTGAGGAGTATCATGAGATAAACAGAATATCAGAGGCACAGTTTTATTAGTAGTAAGTAGTTATCTGCAAGGCTGCTGTATGTTTCTGGTCTGAAGGCGCTTCATGTCTTTCGGTTTCTAAAAAAGCAAGGCAAGGTGGATGGGCAGCTCTGACTAGGCAGGTACAAATTATCAGGGTGTAGAAAAGAGCGAAGATCACACTTTAACTGACTGGAGAGAGTAAAATTACTGCTTCTGAAACTCTTATCAGTACAGCGGGGCAAAAACTTTCACAGAAGATGCATAGAATTTTGGCAAAAATGAATATAAAGATATTTTTGTTTGCTTGGTTTTTTAATTATTTTGATATTCCATCAATGTTTGAGGGGTTTAATCTATTCTAGTCCTTGCACTGTTCTCCTTATGGTCCTATCTTTTTATTTCAGTAGCACTGAATGGCAATGCTAACCTCCATTAGAGGTCTTTCATTCTTTCTCACATTGTTTCCTAGGAAGAATATGACATATGCAAGATGATATTCCATTGTCTACAAGGCGTTTGGTTCAGTTTCATTATTTATATTAATGCCATTTTCATGCATGTTGGTATAGGTAAAATCAAAGAAATGTGCTTTATACCTGAAATGGAAAATATGTAGCTTTTAAATGGTATTTATTTCCTTTGTCTTGACTGGTCCTTCAAGAGAGAAATGCTGGAGGGAACTTTTGTCTGCAGTGTGGGTCAGGTTTGATTAGGGGTTGAAAAGTTCCACTGTCCTTAAGGAATGGGAGTGTTGATAATCTCATCCTGCAACTTCCAAAGATCTTTCAGACACACTAGGCTTCTCCTACTTAGCTCCCTACAGATCAAGACCATGAATTTCACTTGATATTCTCTTTGAAAGGAATCCTGAGAAGGAGAGATCTGATGTGCCTGCAGTAACCTCTCTGTAGTAATAGTTGGAGATGGAGTTTCAGAAGGACTGATAGCTTTTGCCCAGAAATGTTACAGTGATGTAGTTCAGACAGGGACTTTTCCCAAGGGAAGAAGAGCAGGAGCAAATGGAGGGACAGGAGATACAGAGGAAAAAGGAAAAAAATCTAGCCCTTTTTGAATTTTTTGAGAGTCAAATTGCATGTGGATGTTTTTTTCCTGAATGAGAAGAGGGAGAAAGAAAGAAATGAAAGATGCTAACTGAAATCATTGTGATAATAATTTTGCAATTTTGATATAATTTCTTTATTAGCCTTAATAAATAAATGGGGGGAAAGTGCTTGAGCAGTTTTATTTTGAACTTCTGTGTGTTCTATGAGTGTGTTTTATGAAAATATGCAGGTCTACAAAGTTGCAATATAGATATCTCATCTTTTAAAAATATATTTGTGGTACTACTATGCTGTATAGTTCTCAAGGAGATTAACTGACTCATTTTTGCATGGTCACATCTTGAAGTATCATATTAAAGAATATGCAGTCTAAGCAGCCTTCTTGCTGAACAAACATGGAGCTGATGGAGTCTGAGGATAGTTCGTACAAGTAGCTATGTGAGGAGAAGGAAGGTTAAAAGAGATCATGGAGGGGGAATTCCTAGAGTCATGGTGAAAGGAATGGATGAAAATCCCAGCAGAGCAGGAGTGGTGGAAATAGTCTACGGACACAAATGCTAACATATATATTTGCCATGTTACCACGTAAGCCAAAGTGAATTTAAGTCAACAATACCTCCAATAGGTTTGGTATTGGACCTGTCTGTGTAAGGGAGAAGAGTGCTGAGATCTTGTGATATCCCAATGGTGTTAGAGAAGGGAAACAATTGATATAAATATAGAAATTCAACACCAGAAATAAAATACTGACCTAATCAGTGAAATTAGCATTAAAATCAGTCTTCATGCTAAAGCTGTAAAGGTCTGGCATATCGAATAGAGCGGGAATATCTTTAGGAATATGCCAGAAGCTAATTGGTTTAAGAAATCTGGCTGTATATAGAGACCATTACTCATAGATATCACGTTTTTCTGTTGCACAAATTATCTACAGTACTCATGGTGTCTGCTCAAGGAAAAGTTTATTTTCATTCAGTCTTTTCTTTCCCCCTGACCTCAAAGGACTAATTAACAAAGTATTAGCATGTTTCTAAAATATGACTGAATTCATCTTCTTAAGAAAATGTACTGAAGAATGTACCCTATTATTAGAAATGACAGGATGTATATAGGGCCATATGTTTTCAAAGGGTTTTCTGTCAGTGTTAATCAAAATGTTGGAGAACTTATGAACATACTGAGCAGCACGTCAACCATATGGATAATATCTTCCCTTTAATAGTGAGAATTTGAATTAATAATAAACACTGGAGAGTAACCTAAAATGAGACAGAAACAATAATATTAAAACCAGCAAAAGCATAATATCTCATCAGCCTGAAGACTCTTGAGTATTTCAAAAAAATCTTATTGTGAGTTAAATCCTGATCATGGAACTACATTTATTAATTTTTCTTAGTTTAGCTTGGAAAGATAGCTCTGACGATGCCTTTTATTTCTTACTGGTTTTCAGACAGAGCAGAGTTTGGTTCTTGTAGCGTGCTGCAGTAAGCATTAGTTTCACATGCCTGTCTGACTGGTAGATGTACATTCATTATTAGGGTCTATTTGTTCTTGCAAAGGGCATTGGAATATTTGTTTGGTGAAACATACATGTGCAAATCATTTCATGGACTTTGCAAACAGATGCAGGAGGAAAACTGAGTTTGTTTCTAAGTAAGTTAACTAACCTGGAAAGTGGATTGAGACTACATTATTTTGAATACACCTCCAAGGCCTTAACTTCACAAACTTACCTGCCTTTACAGATGATGAATGCTCTGAACTAAATATTCAAAATTCTGCTTGAGAGAAAATTACGTTTGCAAGTACAGTTATATGCTTCCATATGATTTCTAGGAGCATACAAGAGGTAAATGCATCAAAAATGCAAAATTTTTAATTATTAGGCAACCTGAAGAATCCTACCATTGTGCTCACAGTTGCCTGCAAGCACACAACTACACAGATTACAATTGTCTTTCAAAATCAAGCCCTTTAGAAAGAAGCCACTTCTGCAGCCCAGGTGCTGAGCTGTGACTCAGGAGAAAGGTCTCAGTTCCTTGCTCTGGGCAGGATTCTCTAAGTGACTGCGCAAATCGCAGAACCTGCCTGCAACTCCCTCCTCTGTGGCAAATGAGAGATGAGATAGATACTACTTCATGTTGCTCGGAGCTGCTAGATGCTACTGAATGCCAATGTAACAAAAACAATGAAGAAATTATGTAGTCAGAAGACACCATCAGGGTCTAAGTCTGTTATCGCACTGTCACTGGACTTTCAGGCATTGCCCTCCGGGGGGGGTGGGTTGCAATTTCAGCTCTGAAAAATATGTTTTCCTTTAAAACTTTGGCAGCAAGTTTCTAGCCATTCATATGAACAGATCTGCCTTTAAATCACTGGGGTTTTTCATGGAGAGGAAGGAGAAAGGAACCGCATAGCTCTTAAAGAATGGAGACTGCTTTATTGATTGTTACTGCAGCAAACAGACGGCATTCCGTTTCACAGCTGCGTTCTCCAAAGGTTGTCCCAGGCCCATTGATGCCTGGAGAAGTTCTGCCATTGCCTCAGCTGGGGACAGGATCATGGTCTCTCTCACTGGTGGATTGCAAGTTGGAAGGTTTTATTTTCACTGATACCAGTTCCGGTTTATTTTCTCCTTAGTTAAATACAAAACTACATTTAGACATTTGACTACTCGCATTGAGACATAAAGCCTGGAGCTGCTGATAAGCACAATCCAGCCTTGGCAGGGTGAAAAACTGAATCTTCTAAAAGAGATAGGAAGACGAGGAAATGCAACTTTAAATCTTTGAAGCTATACATTGAGATCTCCCTATTATATAGTGATGGTTTTTATTGGTAACTATCCATGTGCATCAGTTCCCAGCTTAGGAGAAATTATTTTCCTCTGACATTGTTACAGAGTTCTTTTTCATTTTTTCCTTGCATCCATTCTTGCTTTCAAACTTCCTTTTCTGACGCTGGTTGAAAAGCATGTTATTATGGATAGCAACTTCTGAGTGGTAGATACTCTTCTTGCACCTACTCTTTGCTTTGTGTTTGGACTAGCCACAGAGGAATCTATGACGCTGTTCTTATCTCCTGTCTTCTCTGTGCAATTCCATCAGCTTATGTAATTTTTCTGTCAGTATTTTTTCTGCTATATGGTAGCCTGTGACTTTCCTGCAGATCTCAGGGGAGTTTCTCCTGTACCTAAGAATCAATGTCCACCTGCAATATATTGCTAGAAAGTATATATCATCCCTAATTATTTCCCTGCCAAAAGAGCTTTTCTGTTTCAGATGAAGCATAAGTACCAGGATACCTGCACATATCATGCCACAGGGCTGCTTTTCACCCTACCATGAAGTCTCCACTGCCTAACACTGATTAGTGGAGAAAATGCAACCTCTAATCTGAATGATGAAGACACAGTACTTGCAAGGACACTACTACTTGCTGTAGTGCCTTTTATTTTAAAACTGCTTCACAGGGTACTCTCCTACCTCATCACGATCCAACCTCCTGTCCAGCTGTTTAGAGACTCCTGCAACGATTCTGTTTCCCCTTAAGATTTAGATTGCCAGGCCTTTTTTGTTCCTAGTTTCTCCCTTTTCCTTATGGCCTCCTCTTCCTCCAAAGCAGCCCAAAATATCATGAAATACAGCTTTCCTCTTTCTAGAAGAGCAACATTCTCCAATTCTTACAGACAACCTCTATACTCAAGCTTTAATTGCTGGACACAAATTTCAAAGCCTTTTTTTACATCTTTAGAAGACACCTGTCTGAATCCTTTGTATGTTTCCTGCAGCAAGCACACTCAGCAGCACCGTCTGAAGGCTGTAAGCTGTCCTCAGGCCAGACCAGGCCGGGCCAGACCAGTATTGCCTATTTCGCACGAGCCTTTGGCTAATTTCAGCATGCTACGTCAGCTTTGCTGGAGAGTTTCTGTACAGACAGCTTATGAATCTTCACAGATTCACAGATCTCTCTTCTCTGGTGTGTCCTGTGAATGCTTAAACACTTTACTTCTGCCACATAAACTATGAGAAAGAGTCCCCAAACTGGCATGTAGCTCCCACCAGTGAAGAGATTAGGGAGCCTTCTGTCAAGCAGATGTTCAGCTACAAGAGTTTTTTGCATGAGGCATTGTACTGATGCTGAAAGTGATTCCTCTTGCCTCCAGATCACAAGAGGAGGTGTTAAAACCTAAATAAATAAATAAAATATAATCTCTAGTCAAAAGAGAAAGGGGGGTGGGGGGGGAGGAACACACTTGTTAAAAGTTCCAGGCACCCTGGCAATTAGTCTCACGACAGCACAATACTGATGAGCTTTCACATCTCCTGTTACATTTGGTACATAGTGTTTGTTAGCATTTTACTCCATCTGCTTCTATACAATCTTCATCAGCTGAAAGAGGATATAGTTACTCCAGTCATTAAATATTGATGATCCTTACCAGGTCTCTGCTGTTTGTCATAGGTATCCATTACGTTAACTGTTGCTTCTCCTCCTCCTACTTGGATCTGATGCTTTTTCCTCCACTCCTACTTCTGCATTTGCTAATAATAAAATCACTTCTGTTTTTATTAAGATGTTATACACCAGCATGACATTGAAGTTCAGTAAAATATATTGGTTATTCTTCATTGCATTTTGCCTGAATAGAATAAACAAATCTATTCCTAGTATGATATTCAAAGCTTTGAATGCATTAACTTCTGGGATATACTGCTTAACTGTCCCTCATTAGAAAGGATATCTGTTATTTTTAAACCACATCAACTCTTATTCTTCTAAAAGGACTTAATATGCTTTCACTTTTCTTAAACCCAGTTACTAATAGATTTAAGTGGATAAATGTATTTGATATTCTTTGCCTTTCTATTTCTCTTTTTCCAACAATCCCAAATAGACTGTGAAATAGAGAATTAATTCATTATCCAAGATATTCATGAAGTTCTTTAAGGTTCAGAATCTTGGACTGCAGGACATTAGCAATCATTAATTTTTAAAGCCACTGATGATGTCCTCTGAAACACATACTATTTGAAATAAACAGATTTATTAATGTGATAGTAGGATGAAACTTGAGAATATGTAAGTATATGGAAAAGCAGAATTTTAGTTATGCAAAGATCTTTAAGGTAAACTGAGGCAGTTCTTGGATTTAGGCTGCAATACTAGTGTACAGCAATAGTACAATACAGCAGTATAGCAATACAGTATACAACAGCATAGCAATAGCAATACAGTACAGCAATACAGTATTGTAAGCTATAATACTGCACACCATAACACAGGGTGTGAGGATTATAACTGTGGACTCTAAAGGATGTCAAAATGGTCTTTCGCATGCATACAAAACCTTCAACTGTCTGCACTCCAAGCAGTCACAAAGTGACAGTTACCTTTTATATAAATTTTGTCCAGTTCACACAGTGGGCAGAGAGAGTCTACAGATACCTTCATCACCTAGAATCCTTTTATTTTTACATTTGAGCGTAGAACATTTTGTGGTTTTTACTTTTACCTTTCTAATACACACATCTCTCCCCATTTAAGAGGTTCAGAATTACACATGCCTGGACTACCCCAATAATGACTTTTCTTTTGATGTTTCCATATAATGAATAACCCATTTTAACATGTAGTGCTGATAACATGAGAAAAGATATGAGAGTTCAGGACTGTTTGAATGCCAACCAGGAGCTGTGTTAATAGTCAACCAGATGTCCTCCTAAAAGTACGATGTTGATTGTGACCTCAGAAGAAATCAGGCCTGCTTATGGCAAATATATGGAATTGATTAAATGAATAAATAACCCTATTATTTAGTTTTGCATAAAAATATGTGGGACCCAGGTCAAAGATAATCCCTAATTTTTCTATGCATAATAGATTCCAAAGTGTAAACATTACCAGTAGCATGAACCAGACTAGATGCTTTGAGTCAACAGTCAAAGGTGCGAGTGTAAACTCAGAAATATTGATAATGTTTGTGAATAACTTCAGACTAAATTATAGTGGAGTTCCCGAGCTGATATGAGTGTCTCTGTTTTTTTAATACTCCAGTGTCTGTTATATGTATGTGTCAAAAGCCTGACAACAGTTTTTGCATTGGGGGTTTCTGTTTTTAGTTTCATTGCTTAATTTTACAGCCTCAGCTTTCTCTGTCTGAGTAACATAATTTATCAAGGAACTGAAGGAATATTTTGCTTCAGCCCCTATCCATGCACTTGGTATTATCTGATCACAATCCTTTCTGTACTTGATTTTCTTTATTTTTCAGATTTGGTGCAGAGGTTCTGGACTGTAAAAATTACAGTGCACAGATCTGATCTTTCTTTCTCTTTGTGGCTAGGTACCAAACTGTTATTAAACTGCTTTTTTAAAAGCAGTTTGCATTCCTAGTCTATCTAATCAAAATAAATCATTCTGTAGTTTTCACAGTTGCTTTATGCAAAAGTAGAACCAAAGGGGAAAAAAAGGGCATTGATAGTACATTTGTGAAATACAAGTCTCATACTATATATATACACTATACTATATATTATACTATATAGCTAGGGCTGTGCTTGAAGTTGACACTTCTTTCCCAATTTTGCAGAATACTTCACTGTATATATTGTAATTTTGTTTCAGGTGTGCAACTTTGTGCTGGGCAATGTGCTCAAACGAAGCTGTTGTTCTTAAGGGCCCACAGAGTGGGGACTAGGGGTGAAGTAGGTGTACAAAAAGTTAAAGGACCCTCCTAAAAATGACAGTACAAATGAGAGTCTCATCTGAAAATACAGGCCAGGCATGGTACCTCCTTGACCATTGTGGGTTACACTGTCTTTACTTGTTACAGTAATACTTGACCTCCACGTGCCACAGGCTGAATTATGAATAAAACCCAGGGACTGTAAGCCAGGGCTCGATTTTAGGAAATATGACATGGAGCTCTGACTTTGCCATGGACCTACTAAGAGCTCTTCAAATTCTCCACTTCTCAGATCAGCTATGAGCATAATAGGTGTAAGAATAGCAGAGCACCTACAAATTATTCGGCTCTGCAGAAACTACAGATCTTGTTGCTAAGCAGTGCATGCTCTAAAAGGCCTTCGTCCCAGTACCTCATTGCGCTCTGGTGAATCTGAGACACAAATTCAAACTTCCCAGCTGCTTCCTATATGTATAATGATTTCAGACTCAAACCTCACACTGAAATGTTGTGTTTGATGAAGTTCAGATTTGAATTCTGAACTGAGCAGCTCTTCACAGTTGGATCTTTTATCTGCTGAAAGCACAGGGGTGAAAAGAGAGCAATGCATCTGGTAACTCACAGAAAGCAGACCTTATCTAATAACATACAGGCTTGCAATTCACGTGTGTATAAAATGCAACCCAATGTGCTTGTAATATCAGATGGATCCAACGTCCACTGAAATCAGTGGGAATTTCTCCGCTGACTTCAACTGATTTTTGTATCAGCCTCGTACTATGCAGGACTGTAGCTGTCTGATCATGAAGGCAGAATACAGCTGTTGCCAGAGGCCAAGGGCATTACTCATGTATCAGTAATAGAAGTACCGGTAATAGACGTAAGTCCAAGTAATTGCACAACAGGATCTAAATGATGTCTAAATGGGGGAGAAGAGAATAGAAGCAGCCCTCCCCTGCACTCCAATTGCATTTGGATCTAAGAAACAGCAAGATGTTGATGTCTCTTAAACATTCTTCCTAGAAAATAATAGTGAGTGTTAGAACTGGTGTTCAGGAATTTGTATGTGCTGACGAATAGCCAATTTGGTTACTTAGCAGTTCCTTTAAATTCAATTTTTAAATGTGATTTCATTCTCTGTCTTCTTCCAGCATGACTTCAGGCAATATTTTTTTAACTATAATTTAATAAATGCAAATATAATAGTTATTTTCAGTAGAGATTTGGGTTGTTTTATTTTATGCAGTTCTCTAATTAGCATAGTCATCCTGCACTCTGTAGGTACCCATGGTATAGCTTTTGCAGTGTCTGCTGGCAAATTATGGTATGGTATTTACTCTGAAAAATTATATGATTGGGATTATGTATTTACAGTTTCCCAAAATGGGAATTGTTTGCTTCACAGACGAAAAAAAGAAGAAAAGAATCCAGGGTAATAACTGAAAACTTCTCTTTCCTATTAGCAAAAATAAGCACTGCTTTGATAAATTAATTCAGCCACTCCTCCACCAAAGATAGGATGTATACTTACATAGGATCTACATGAATATAATTTGTGCGTGTGAAATATAGTCCAATATGTTTGCAAGATGGGCCAGATCCAAAACCCACTGAAGGCAATGAGAACATAATATATCATTTTTTATGTATACAAGTATGCAAATAAGCGGTGTGTATGTATACAGGTGTGGAAGCATATGCAGGAGCATGTGTCCTAAGTATCTGCATATGTATGCACACAGACACACTTACAATATATGTTGCATGTTTGTATGCACACGTTAAATATACAGGATTGGCATGATGTCACTGAAGGATATTTAAGATTTACTTGAGTTAACCCACTGCCTGGCGCATTTAGAGTCTATTTGTAATGATTTCTGGTACAGAGAAGGAAATGTGGAAGTTATCATTTTGGTGTTAGGTGATTTGTGCTCCGGTGAGAAGAGGGAATCAGTGATCTCAGGTGGGACCGGTTAAGTCATACAGGGAAGGGAACATGACAGTAAGTCACTATCTTGTTTGTTTTCCTTTTTTTTTTCCCAGATGTCAACAAGCCTGAAGGAATCACATTGCCTTGAAGCCACTGCACAATTATGAAAAGCAAGTGAAAACAGAGCTCAGCCTCATCAGAGAACACCTGGCTGTGGAACAAATTACAGTCTTTCTCTCTTGGAGAGGAGACTACTAAAAGCCTGATAAGTGACCTCTTCAGCAAAGCGAACAAAGATTTGCATTGGCTTCTCCACTCCCTAAGTATCACTTACACTTTACACATACTGTTGTTCCTACTACCTCCTGCCTGTGTCATTGTACCTTCTTTCTAACCTCATGTTTTAATTCTGTAAAGGCTTTCAGAGGGAATTTAGCATGCAGAAATGGTGTGAGTTTACTGCATGTTGACTTCTTTGCACTAATTCCCCATGTGGACACTTGCAGTGCATATTAAAGGACCTGTTGTAGGGAGTAGTTTCAAAGTGGATTAAGATGTCTTGCACTGCAGTGTGTACCCACACTGGATTTGGATTAGAGAAGCTAGTCTGTGCCCTAGTAAGGTAATTCCTTTTTGTATAGATGAATCCTTAAGTCCTCAGTAACTTTGTCTCAGTTACCCTGCCTCACCTGCTTTTTTTAAGCAGAATGCCTAGAAAAGAGGGGATACAGATGAGTGGAGGATTTCTTTATCAACATTGCTTGAAGCGAGTATTTTATACGTGGTTCCATAGCATACCTGAGAGTTACCTAGGAGCTGCCCACATAACTCATCTATTGCTCTAAACCCTGCTCAATATATTTAAAAAGGAAATGAGAATGTGGATCAGAGGGACTCCTAAAATGCATATGAGTCTAGAAACTGCTGTTACTTCCTGTTAATTTAGTGGTGACGATCCCTAACTTGGGAGCTAAATTGGTACATGACATAAAGGTTTATAGTACAAGGTGAATTTGTTATTAGACAATAAAAAGTCCTTGTTATAAATAGCCTTTAATAGGTGTGTTCCCAAAAACTGATGTACTGATGTAACATCAGCATAAGGTACTGAGAGTAAAACAGCATTGATTGCATTCTTTGATGTGTAATCCTGTATCTAAAGCACCAATGGGCCAAAAAATAATGCATTAAGAGTCAAAAATAGATTTAATCAATAATCTACTACATTACCAATGGTTTTTGCAATGTAGATTTAATCCTATGAAATAATGACATAAGACATTTGAACAATACATATTATATCCTGTCCAACATCCAGTTTGCGTAGAGGATAACAACCTATTGTTGTAACCTTCACACCCTTTGCTCAAGTGCCAGATGACTATGCTTAGCACCTGAACTTCTGGAGATGAGTAGTATGAGTAGCCAGTCCCTCTAATCCCCTTCTGAATATCTGTGCATTTTCAATAGCTTTTGACCCCCTGTCACAGAGAAGGCTGAACATCCAGGCTACTGCTCTATGGTATCAATGGAATGTATTTATTTCCAGGAAAATGAGCTCTTTATATAACATTTGGGGTTGTCTCTGTGCAGGTAACCAGGAGACGGAGTGCAGTTGGCACTGTTAAGAAGGGAGCCATAGTTTATTTGACTGAGCTCCAGTTATAGCAGGGGGTAGAAGGTGGAGGCACTGCCCATCATTGCCTCAGAGCTGCACTGTTTTCACTATGCAATTATATTATCCCTAAAGGTAAATAGAAGGTTTGTGTGTGAAAAATATTTCTGCAAAATAGTTTGCAGCTGAAAAGATAACACTATTCCCTGCCTCCTACTTGGCTGTACAATTTTAATTATGTCAGGAAATCTCTCCTATTTTATATTCCATATATATTTATGGAATAAGCTGTTAGCAAATAGGACATTATTTCAAATAATTTAATGTATTTATTAAAAGAGATTACAAATCTATCCAGGCTATAGTCATTGCACTTAGGGCAACTATTATGGCTATATTATTGTTCCATTTATTTCAAAATATCTTTGGCAAGGACTGCTCCTCCATGAGCAGTGTAAAGAAGAGACTCTGTGCCTGATGATCTCCCCTTCTGTGTGGCAGAGAGGGATCAGCTGTCCCCTTCTTGCCTCCTAGCCTAATCCAGATAATAGGGAACAAGCTTTATAGATTCAGAGTAGGGCCAGGGCAGAAGATGAAGAGCCTGATACCTCTTGGGTTGGCTATTTTATTTGTGCTACCCAATTTTAGCGCACAGTGGAATGGAGATACGGAGACAACCCTGGAAAGGCAGAGTCAGTGAGAAGCTGCTGAGGAAGACAAAGAGTCCCAGTACGTCCCTCGAGCTCTAACTGAGGAATCCAAGGATGCCAAAATTGGTCCCTACAGCAGTGCCAGTTTTCCTCCCTTCTCTCGATAAGAGGTGTCTCTTAGAGATTCTCCTTCATAGCAGAGGTGTGATCCACCCCAAGCATGGTCGACTCTTGTCATATGAAGATTTGGCCTTTCTGGTTTCACTTGTGAGAAACCAGTTGCATTTTATGCAGCACACTGATGTTTGCAGATGTCACACATTTACCTTCTTGTACTTGGATCCTTGCTCCTTGGATCAGGGGTCCATGAACTCCCTCTGAACAGCCTGCAAAAGACAGTGAAGAAAGGGAAGTCTTGTCAGTAGGTCTAACTTCACAAAGAGAGTCCAAATCTTCATTTGAAAAATGTCTGAGACTGCAAAGCAAGAAAGGTAGAGAACTGCTATGCACAAGCTGCTACAGAGCTACAGTGAGGGCAGTGGAAGGAAAGAACCTCTCCTTGGCACTACAGCCTTGTGGGTCCTGAAAAAAGAGATGGAAAGAAAATCCAGCATGTTGCAGAATGTGACTCAAAACAAACCTAACTGATGGGAGGGAGCGGGGGCATGGGGCTCTACATGTATTCATTCTCACACACACACATGCATACAGAGTCTGGAGAGGAGAGAAGGGAAAGTCAAACAGAATTGTTTGTCACCCAGAATGCTTGTTTGTCACCCAGAATAGCCTTGCTATAGCCCTGACTGGGGACCCACCCAGGAAAGTGACCTTAGTAATGGGCTACAGAACCCATTGCTCCATCGCATCCAAGCCAAAGATACATAACATGAAACGAGCTCTGGGTCTCCATCTGATAGAAGGGCTGATCTACATGCATCATCATTATCTTTATTATTGTTATTACTTTTATTGTTATTATTATTTCTGCAGCATTTTTACTCTGCTGGTGTAGACAGAATTCCCATTGTGCAGCCCCCACATAGGGGCTCACATGAACTGTTATACAGCTGCTTATAATCATATAACTAGGAGTACCTCACTGGTGATACAACTGCATTAACCTATGAAGGAGTAAGAGAGAGAACTGTATGCTTCGTTAAATGAGTGCAAAATGTTGTGTGGACCCTGAACAGTAAGTAAACCCTTATGCCTACAAAAACCAAAGGATGAATGTCAACAGTGTCTGACATGTCTCTAGAGCCACTTCTGAAGAGAGCAACAGTCCCATGCTGAGATACAATGGAGAAACTCTTACTGCTACTGATTAAGGTATAATTTGCAGGTGTTTAAACAATATCTAGATCTTTGTAGTATTCTTCACAGGGATTAATATATGTGCAAAAAAAATAATTGTATGTGCTGTATTTGTTTATATGCAATAGATTGTGGGTAATAATCTTATCAGCTGATATATGTTTTAAGAAAAGCATGGGTTAAGTAAACCCCACATTTATAAGATTAACAATACATCCAGTTGTTAAAAGCACCTGTGTGCCATATTCCCAAAATACTGTGTTCTGCAGCCATTGCAGTCTCTCAGAAACTTGCTCTTTCACAGGATAAGGCCCCAACCCTGCAAACACTTACACACATACTTAACTGCACTATGCGAGGAATTCCACTGATTTCACTGGACTAGTCAAGGTCATAAAATTAAGCACTTTTATAACATTTAGTAGGATTAGAGCTGTAATAATATTTTGGATGCTTCCTACCATGCTGAATTGCTGCCACTGCTGCTTGTTTGACATAACCTAACCCATAATATATTTTATAGGTTTCCAACCTTCAAGCACAATGGATTAGAAAGGAGGTTAATTATGCATAAGATAGAAAGATTTATGTAAATATAAAACCAATATAATATATTATTTACATACCTCCTGTACTTATCCTAAGTAACTTCTACAGAAAACTTGGCTATCATAAATACCTCACATCTCAGTTCTGAATCTTATTCTAGAAAATAGTGGTGGATTCTGGCTACCTTAAATTGGTGCTAATATTTTCTAGATTAGACCATATTTGTATAAGAACATAACTCAACACAGATGGACAACAAACAGGATAAATCTCTATCATTTATTACATATTACACTTGCCTAGCGATCAAAGGTGTCTAACTAGACATTTTTCCTCATTGGTTGTTTGCATTAGATATGCAAATCTTCTTTCTTGCAGAGCCATTTCCGAATATATTTGCAAGGCTATTGATGTCCATTACTTCACTTAAATATAGATCAGAAATACTGACAAATATTTTCATTCAAAGAGTTTGATCATTTTCAGATTACTCTCCATGCTAGTAATTAACCTCAGTCAACACCCTTCCATAGCACTTTCAAACACAGTTCCTAGCAAACATAAAGTTTCATAAATATGTACTAAATAACCTTAAAGCCCTTTATGAATAATTATGAGTTTTTAAGTTTTTGTGAATCTGCATATTAATTCCACACCATAAATAATACATGAAGCAAAAATCCAGCTTGTTTGGTGTCTGGGGACAGAGGAAGAAAAGGAGGGGATAATTATCAGTTTAATGTGGGAAAATACTTAACCTAAAAGATTATCTTCAAAACTGATGACTCCATAGGTTTGTATATATGTGTTTGTGTGTGTGTGTGTATATATATATATATGTAAAAGTATGTATATGTGCAGACATGATTAAGACACGCATTGACTCTGAAAGAATGCTTTCATTTAGAATATGTTATGCTTCTGTCTCTATCATGCCATGCAGAGCTCTTTAACTGAAAAGCAATGTGACGAGCTTAGCCTCCATACAGTCCATCTTTCTATAAATGTACATTCCCCCAAAGGTAGAAGATTAATGAGAGGCTGCTGACTAAAATTACTACATTTTGCCTTCTGTGGGACATCATGGATTTGAAAGATAAGAGAGAGTGCAGCAAGTCCAAAAACAATTTCATTTCATTAATCCCTTAAGTGCCTCAGGATGAGCAGTCCCTGTCCAGCAAAGGTGATGTTACACCAGCTTTTGCACGCCTATTGTACATCATCATAACACAGTACCATAGTGCCTTGTGTGCTCTCGTCCTCATCTTTATATGTAAGTCATCCAAGAAAAAGGTGGAATGGGAATGATATATGGCTGAATGGTCTTAAACTGACATATGCTGGATGCACCCTGACAAAAATAGGAAACTAAGTGGTTTATGGAGCCAGCCCTTAGGTCATGCTGTGCTTGTTTTCTTCAAAGAGTTTACAGAGAAGAAAAACTATTTTTGCACATGACAAAATGGAAACTAATAGATTTAAAAACAGAGGCCAAGAATATATTAAATGTTTGCCATTGTCTCAGAACTATAGCTGTATATATTTGGTGGAGGCATATTGAGTACTGTATCTTTTAAAGCCATGATTGTCTAAGAATATAAACACAGCAATATTTGTCAGATAAAGTACAGCAGATGTGGTTGTAAAATAAAGACAGGTTTGGGGCACTTGAAGCAGAATTTGTACATCTGAAACTCTGCCTGTATCCAACTGCCAGTTAGTTATAGTTTGTAGACTCTTTTGAAAGAAAATTATTATGTTAGAATTTATATTTTTAAATAAAAAAGTTTGTTTATTTTTTGCATATTGATCCACCTACATAATGAAGATAGTTTTCACATTTCATTTATAGTCTTTTAGATATATTTCAATTCATGGTTCTGTTTAGTAGTTAACGTGAACAAGGAGAGCCAGTATTTAAACTTTCTAATAAAAAAAGAACAACTAAATAGCAAGCCTGTTCTCTTGGCTTTAACACAAGCAGAAGGAAAAAAGAAAATGAAAATTATACTTATAGAAAAATTTTGAGAGATACAAGTGGTCCATTGTCATTGCTATTGTTACTTTCTATCACTGCCTCATTTTCCAGTGCAGATAACAAAGAAGCTAGCCAGGAAGGTGTGTTGTATGTAAGTAAGGTAAGTAAGGTGAAAAGAGCTTGCAGAACAAGCTGTTAAACAACCCGCTCAGGAGAATGGTATTAATGTATCCCAGCTGAAGGGCTATATCCCAGTGCATGGATGAGTCCTCCCATAAATCTCTGCATTTCTTTTCCCAAAAAGGAGAGTCCTCCAGGCAGTGTAATGAGTGAACTCTACACACAGCACTTGGCAGCTGGGTGATCAGTCACTGAAATGTAGCAGTGTGAGTGCATTTGCCCCAAACTGTGGTATGGGTTTAAAAATGTGTTCTCACATCTTGCCCTTCCTGCAGCCATACTGTGCACAACTTCCTGTCCAAACACAGCTGTGTGTTATGGCTCCCATCTACTTTCCCCTCAGTTTTGCCAGCAGAGCTGCTTGTAAATTGTTCTCTACCCCTTGCTCAGCCAAAGTGATCTGTGTTAGCACAGATCTGCTATTTAACTTGTTTAAACTAACCTGGCTCACGTAGTTGGTAATGCAAGTGATTACGTGAGTGGTTGTACTGCCATACCAGTAAGGGTGGACCTGGCACACGCCTGGGATGGGCAGCAGGCAGTAGCCTGCCCTGCAACTAGAGCAGGATATGTACACGCAGCTGAAATCACCATATTTCTCCTATATCAGCCCTTACTTTTGTGTGTATATGGGAGAAATGGCGGGAAAAGGACCCACAGAGTTGAATGAATCACAAGCTTGACTTGGCTTTGAAGCCCCTCGAAAACGGAAGTCTGTGTGAGTGATAGATTTGTGGAAGTTTTGGTAACACTAAGTCTCTTCACTGAAAGCCTTTTCATTAATCATGTTAGAGTTTAAGACTCAGCTGGAAACAGTTTCTTAAAAAAAAGGTATGCAGCACCCCGACTTTGGTTTCTATTAGAAATGGAATACAGACTTGAATGAACTATTTTCAAGGTCAGTATTATACTTATTTTAGAATCTGCCTACATTATAAATAGAGAGGTTATTAAGAATTTGTAAATCAACACAGAGAAAAAACTTAAAACATTTAGTTATGGTTGCTTTGTCTCACAAAAAGATACAGGTGCTTATCCCTGAAATGTGCTATGTGGATACAAACCTGTTGATGAGTGGATTATTCTTGCATGTGCTGGACTCAAAAATTCATAGACTTTCATACAAACTCAGCTGCAGCCTATATTATTGGTTAAACTGTTTTCATCTCAAACCCACTCTGAATCCCCAACAAAAATAGTAGGCCAGATGCCCAGACTGCAGCTAGAGACCCTCATTAGGCATCATTTGCATCCTATTAACCACAGAGCTGTGGGTCATTCGCTGCCTGTCAACCATTCAAGTCATTCCTTTTGTGTTAATTAGTAGAGAAATAAGGAGTTAATGAAGATCTTATGATCTGTGATGATTCATCTTTGTTGTTTCAAATGAATCCCTGCTCTCTGAGCACTCCAATGAGCTCCTACACACCGAATAATAGAGAAATAGTCAGAGGGAGCTTACTGCGGCCTTTAGAGTGTTGTTCTCTAGGGACCTTTTGCATGGTGGGCTTTGTTAGCTAAAGATTAGAAGGAGTTAATTGCTTCAAGATTGCTAGCAGATTAGGTTACAGGGTGTGTTGTATCTATGTAAGCATATGTCATGTCTAGTTAAAAGATAGAGGATGCTTATTTTAATAAAATTATGAAAGAAATAATTAATTTGTCATTATAGTGAAAAATCTTATTTCTATCCTTAATTTGAACACTTAGCAATAAATGCAGTGCTGGATTTGCTTTCACTTTCCTTCTCAAAATGGGAGAGGACTACTCTTTGCAGGACAGTATGGCTCCTTAGATTGGTTTCAGACTTTCACATGACTCTGCTGTTTGAAGAGGACAGAGCACAGCGGGACTACAGTGGGAGACTACAGCTCATTTCTTCTGTGGCTCCTGTTCCTCTGCTTGTGGATTGAAAGCGCAGCTGGTCTGCCCTTCACCCTGCCCCTTGCTGCAGGGTGAAAACAGGAAAAATCCCAGCAACCTGTACTCCCTAGCGCCTCGGGCCTGAAGTCTCAACCCCCCCTTCACACCACGCTGTGGTATCACTTCCACGGGGCAGGATTTGCTCAGGCTCCAACAAAGAGAACCAGCTCCTACAACCGGAGGTGCATACGTGCGAGTTTGCTCTTTCTTTAGTGCCCACTGATCCCTGTCACTCCAGGGAGCTACTGTTATGAGACCTTGGCGAGGCAGCAACAGCCAGCAGATTTCATTGGCCCTAATCTAGAGTTGGCTGGAAACTCCTGTTTTCAGACTCTCCATTAAAAAAAAAAAAGGAAAAAGACCACAACCAACTCCCCCCTCCCCCCGCAAAAGCAATTTTCTCAGGGCTTAGAGAAGAAATTGTTCCTATTTCCACACCAACTCTGATACTCAGGTGTATTTATCTTTACAATTAGTAAGTGCACTTTTTGAATGTTTTGCTTCTTCATTTCCCATTAGCTTCCTTTGTAGAGTATAGAGATACTGACTCATGAATCAGGTGCAAAAGGCTGGTATGGCTGAAAAGGTTAATGCTCTGCTCTCCCCATCGCCTTTCTGCAGATTGCTGCTTCCCAGAGCAGGAATGCTGAAAAACGCACAGACCTAGGGCCTGGATATATTGAAATAAACCAGAAAAGTAATATCCCAGGCTGTAAACTGAAGCAGATGACTAAAGAAAGGCTTATTGCTGTGGAAGATAGCTGATGCTCTTCTTGCTGTGGTAGCAATAACTTCAAGAAAGAAGTGGAAGCATCTGTAAATTTGCCTCCTTATGCAGGGCCCTGCTAAACTTCTCTGAAGCTTCCTAATTCCTGTAAATAGGGAAGGGTGGCAGGGGAGAGGGCAAGGGGAAGCAGGAACTGCTTCAGGAGGAGAGATAATTGCACCTCCTCTTCCTCCTTGCTGGATTTATGAATGGCACCTGAGTGCTTTTAAGAAACTAGTCTTTCCTTTGATTAAAAAAAAAAAGCCCAGAACTGAAATTAATTATTTAGGTTTGCCAAATATTGTTAAAGTTTTTATTTAGACCTTTTTTTCCTGTACACCTATCAGAGAAAATAAAAGTAATTATTTGTTCAGCTCTCCATTATTGTGTCTGAGAATGCTGAAGAACATTTTAGCAATGAACAATATCCTCGGAGGACTCGGAATCAGTGCAAAGTGTTTTTGTGTAAATCCTGAAAAATGCACTGCTCACTTGACTAGTCTCAGTTTTAGCTCTCACAAGTAGTGTGCCAGTTAAAAATGACTATTTTCTTGTTTGTCATGAAACACTGTATAAATTACAAAGATATATTTGGCAAACAGTTTTAACATCTTACTGTGAATTTTTTATATAATTCCTGTTTTCCTAATCATAAAAAAGGCAGGGCCAGGCAGCTGACTCCTCTTAAATAGTATTTTCCTTATTTCATGGTTAAAGATGTCCCTACTATGCTATGGAGTGGGGTAATTGGTGAGCTGGGACTGTGGTATAGATTAGTCCTATCCCTCTGTAGGTTGTACAGATTATTTACACTACCAAGCAAGTTGATCAGTGGTCTGAGGATGGATGGAGGAAGAACTGCTTGGATAAATATATTTAGGACTGTCCCTGCCCTCTCCATGCCAAGAGCCTGGCAAGTTTGTGGGCTAAATAAATAAAACTATGCTGCTCCTGGCAATGGGATCCAGTTGTTATCTGGCAGAATGAGACCTGCTGCAGAGGATGCTCCAGGGCTGGGGCTGAGGCAGCAGCACTGATGCGACCTGAGGATCATTACAGCATTCAGTAAATAACTCCTTGGATGATTCATTATGTTATAGTCCCTTTCAACTTTAATTGCTCTAAATGAAGAGACATTTCACACCACTTAGATTGAAAAGAGAAAAAAACCCTCCCCCCACCACACACACACACACACACACACGCGCGCGCGCGCCCGCGCGCGCACACACACGGAAAAAAGGGAAGCCAGCGCAAGTGATAAGGGAAAGCAGGCTGTGACTCTTGTGTGACTTCAGAGAGCTGGAGGAAATGGGAATGTAATTGGAGGCGAATCAGGCACTGGAGGAATCGCACAGAGCAGACAGGGGGATGGGGTGGGAGCAGAGACACAGCCTGCAACGCAAAGCTCAGGTCCTCTTCAAAAACCACCAACGCTGAAGACTAGCAAGTGTGGGGCCACTCCTTAAGCATCCCCCTAGCCTGTCATTGAAGTCTATCCCAGGTTTCACTGCTTGCAGTAGCACAGTGGCAGCTATACGTTTTTTTTTCTCCTCCTGCAACATCAATCAGAAAGAGCCAGCTTTTGCAGGGAGGGGTGTGGGGGAAGAAGACATATAGAGAGAGAAGAGGAAAAAAATAAGCAGAAGTAATTTATTCGGGATCTTTGAGAGGATAATAGCCAATTATTTGTTTATAACACTGGTTAAATTTTCATTAGGCAGATTAATGGAATATCATGTACTGTCAACATTGGACTGAGGGGTGGTCTGTAAGAGATAAACGGGCAAACAGTCGATGTGTCTCCCTGAGTAAATTAGTTTTTGCTTTCCTGTTTTTCATATGAAAATGGAAAGGTGGACAAGGTGGTGCATTTTAAAACAGGTCTCAAGATGGGCCAAATCAGTTAAATATGAAAGCAATTCCGGTAATAAATACATTATAATAACTTAGCATCGTGCCTATCATTTTGATTTCATGAAAGTCTGGGATAATGTAGATTTTTAACCTGCTCTCTTAATACACATTTCCTCTTCCTGAACTTCAACGTTTCTTGCTGTGAGGTGAAAGCATATTACTTTTTTTGCCTGATTTTTCTGTGTAATCTGTTCAGTATTACAGCTGGTAAGTGCTAGAGGCTCACAGCTCTTTCTTGTGAATTCTAGTATTATCATACTGGATAGCATGAGCAGTCCCCTTTAAGTACTATATTATCAGCATCAGAACCCCTGAGTGGTTATGGTTGCATATCGTGCTCTTTTGAAGTCAGAATATTTCTACAGCACTTAATGTATTAGCTTGGGATTTTCAGACAAGCCACAAAGAGGTAGCCACCCAAATTTCACTCAGGGTTGGGCCCGTAAGTCCCCTTGACCTCTTTGAAAATCTCCAGTCATTTAACACACGAGCAAAGCCATACAGAGGGTCTCATCAGCCTTGCCACAATTAGTTTCACAGCGCGGCTGCTCTCGGCACTGCGCAGGCAGATGGAAAAGATGGCCCTCCTCCAGTGAACACACGGCTCTGGAATACAGCGGTTTAAAACAGCCTCAACACACTGCATTCAGATTTGACCACTAATAATTACAGAGCACTAAAATGGCCTCTTGTGAATAGGAATGGAAAAATATTTATTTCTAACGATACCTTACGGCTGCAGCGCCGCGTAAGTTTCCATTTACAGACAGCGCTTGGTAAAATTCATTCCTTTAGCTCACAGGTTTGCTCTATTTTGGGGCTGCATATGGGCTCCAAGAATAATATTCATTCTTATACTTCTTAAAATGGCAACTTTAATATTCATCAAAATATCAAAAATGATCTGATATTTTGTTTACAAAATCCCAAAGTACTTACATAATGTGTTAATAAAAATTCTTAGACATGATGAGGGGACGACTCATACTTCTTACATGTCACCCTGACCTCATCAGAAAATCTGTAAAGAAAACATAGCCGAGGATTAAGTAATGATCCATGGCCCTCGTCTAAAACAATATTCCTTGGTTTTGTTGTTGCAGCCTTCTTCAAAATCCCCCTCTCACATAACTTTGGAAGTCAATTTTCCCTGTTTTCATCAATGAGGAGGCCCAATACACTTTTCCTCTGCTGCACACCATGGTACTTTGCCAAGTGGCAGCAGAAGGTGTATTTCAACTGCCAGATTTCAGATGTGATAGCACTAAGATCAGAGCAGGGAGAACAGCAATCATAGCCTGGCTCCAGGCCATGTCAGTGTCTTCATACTGATCTCAAGGGATTAAAAAGTTCACCTGAGATTTTTAAATTCATTTATCTCTCAAGTGTCATATTACAGATCTTTTTTTTTCCAACTGGAAGGTGTTTATTGATATGTATAAGGTGTTTCTTGTCCATAAACAGCTTGTACATGATTGATAGCTTTAACTTTGGTTTATTCTCTTCCTGACAACATACCAGTCTAGTGAGGCAAGGCACCTATCACATGCAAATATTCAGTTACATGTTAGGAAATCAATCGGAAATCAACTTGAAATATCTACAGCCAGCAATAAATATCAGACATTGAGTTATGT
The DNA here is from genome assembly GCF_003343035.1 of Apteryx rowi. Classification (NCBI taxonomy): domain Eukaryota; kingdom Metazoa; phylum Chordata; class Aves; order Apterygiformes; family Apterygidae; genus Apteryx; species Apteryx rowi. The sequence continues at coordinate 625,490 of NW_020448897.1, read as the reverse complement.
CTATGACAAAAAGATACAGCTGATATCTCTGACATTCAAAAATTGAAGAGAAATCCTGGTTTCAAAGCAACTTGTTTTTAGCTGATGAGATTATTAGATTGGGCTTTACTTTTTGTATAGATCCGGTTGTCCTGATCTGGCAAGGAACTCTGACATACATACATAAATGGTTTTCATTTGAAACAGGGACAAAGGTCAAAACTGTGCCATATTTAGGAATTCTATTATAAAAAAAAATTATTTTTCAGACAATGAAATGGCCGTATTAAAATATTCCATTTTGATCATGTCAGAATGATAAAATAAAAACAGACATATTTAAAAATGTATATTTAATTTAAAGATGAAATGGTTTGAAGAAATTGAATTGGAACAAAACAAAATGAGAGCAGTTAATGAAACATTCCTCTTCAATTGGAACCTGCTTTTATCAAAATCAAGACATTCCTGAAAAAAAAAATCTCAGTTTTGATGGAACAGCATTTAATGATTGGAAACTCTTCCTCTGAAAAACTGTCTACGAATGTTACTGAGTCATGGGGTGCATGATGCTGAAAAACAGTTATTAAGCACTGATAAGAAGTGTTTTTTCTGACGTGACCAGACCCACTATGATAATCCATTCATTTCAAGTGATTCTTATCTCCCTTTGACTGGTATATCTTGCCTACTCCCATGAAGGAGCCAGTACATAAGTGGTATAAATGAGATCAGAATCAATGCCAGTCGTCTCCAGTGTCCTATGGACTATGCCAAATGCTGTAGTGAAGTAAATTTTCTATTTTACATTCTATTTTTGACTGAAAATTGTTGCCGTGATGCAGAATGTATGCTGGCATCCTTAAGGAGTTAAAATGTTTGCTAGCAAAGTTATGGACATCTATAATGAATGGGATTATCTGTACTACTCATCAGTGCAGAAAGAACAGCACTAATAATGCAAGTAAATTCTCATCTTGCAGATGTTTTTCTGTTTCATCTTAGAAGTGAATCTGTTCACTCATAAATCTTGCTTTGGTTCTAAAAAAAAGAAAGAAAGAATTAGTATTCTACTAAGTACTCTCCATGGAATGACATTCATCATTTTCAGTGTAAACAAAATGTTGCAAGAACTGATAGTCTCCATTTTTCTTGCATGAATTAAAAAGATATGTGAATTTTGGAGGAAAAAAAGAGAACTATTATGTACTTGATTTCAAACACTGTGAAGTATGGACTCCATCTCATAAACTGTTCCTAATAGGCAACAGCTCCTAATAGCAACTAGCAAAGGAGTTACTCCAAAATTGCCAGCAAAAGCTTTGTGCCACTGAAGAAAAACATTCACTAAGAAAGGAATTAATTCTGTCTCTGTATTCACCCACAGATTCTCCATTTATGTGTACAGAAGATACACATGTATATGGAGGTATCTTTTTTCCTAAGTAGTCCATATGATAAGCTCTTAAGGGTTTGGGGGAATATTTATATTTCCTTTGCTTGCTGTGAGCCAGACCTCTCTCACAAGCACAGGAATAAAGTTAACAAAGTAGACGTATTTTTAGTAAGTTTCCTTCATTTCCACAGCCTTCTTCCCAAACCTTCCATCTTTTGGGAGAAAAAAAAACAAAAAAACCTCACAACCCTTCCCTCCCACACTACTATCCATTTATCCAAGGATGGGGCAAAATGTGAAGTTCAATTTGTGCACACAAATATCTGCCAGTTTAGAGGATGGCAAGTTTCCACTTTCCTAAATGAACAAGTATGCTCTTACAGTAAGAACTCATGAAGTCTGACCCTCCATTAGCTATAGAAGGAGTGTCAGTTTAGGTTTTTTTAATCATCTTAATGCAATTTTTCTACTACATAGGGAAACCAATCTCCATACTTCAAAATATCATTAGTTTAAATGAATGGTCTCTAGCCTGTTTTGGGATCAGTAAACCAACTACAGATTTGTCTTTTTCTCAGGATGTACTGCTTACTTGCAGTACTTCAAATAACCAGCAGTGAAGTGTATGCAGTCTGAGGCTTTCAGAGGAGGCTAAATGAGTTAGGCCCTCAATCTCATTGAAGGACAGTTGTGCTTGGTCCCTTCATCATTCTTAAATCCCATTGACAATCCCAGCTAGAGAGTCAAATATGTCATAAAAAACAAGCAGTTAAATGACTGCTCTGTTAGCAGAAGTAAAAGAGAAAAGTCACTCTGGTGACTCCCCAAAATATCTTCCTTCTGAAATAGCCTGGTGAGATCTCTTGGCACATTAGTTTCATTTAGAACAACTAATAATATCCTGAGACTCACAGATTCAGTCTCTGCTTCCAGTTATATTCAAGCCTCCGACTGCAAAATTTGGCCAACTCAGTTTTAAATACAACACCTAGAATGTTAACAAAATATGTTTCACGTGGCTGGTAAAGTGGCTGCTTTTTATTTCAAAGCCACTGACTTCAAAGGCTGCTTGGATTGTGTGTGTGTGTGTTTTCTTTTAAAAATCTTCATACTGTTTCTGTCTTTTTTTTTCTCACTATCAAATAGATCATTACATTTTCAACACTTAAGGACAAAAATTCTTCCCTCAGATCTGCACGGCAGATCTTGACAGTAATATTCTGCTCTTCCCCACATGCAGGGAACTCCGTTGACATCAAGGAGAAAACTGTATAGGTGGGTCTAAGCAGAATGCTGGCACCAAGACCTTCTGGGTCAGGGTCTGGTGGGAAATCTGACTCCATTTTCCAAACAGGTTAGTGTCTTGGGATTTTGGTGCCCAGTTTCCCCTATCTGTTTGGAAGCTAATCTTGAGGAGCTATTGAACACCCATTTTCTGATAACAACTGCATTCAAAATTCCAGCTCTGCCCTTCAGGGCCATGGGGACACTCCCTCACATTCACCTGCATTTATTCCCTCGCCACCAAGGATATTCCTGGTAAGTGTAGCGGGAGGATGAAGATTTGATTACCCTTATCACCCAGTTAGTTGGCTGTGTATTTAGGAATAACCTCCTATTTTTGCTTGTCATTTTTTATGCTAAATTAAGTGATAAGACACTTAAAAGCGTGTTGCATGTTTTCCATGAGCTTTGGCATCAGGAAGTTTATGTTTGGAGTTGTGTTTTTTCCCATCCCACAAACTTGTTGATAATATGAACTCCATAGCAAGCATCAGTTGATGGCCAAGGGAGGGAATGTTTGTTTATTGTTTTGGGGAGGCTTTTTGGGGGGGAGGTGTTGATTCATCTTTATTAGTGCTAACAAAGTATTTGTGAAACAGAAGAGACTTTGACAGACAGCTGGTTATTACACTTCAAAATGCCAGAAGGTTGGTGGCTGTTCTCCATTAACATGTGAGGCTTTGTTTCATTTCTCTTTTGATATTTACCATAAACGTATTCTCATTATTTTTCTAAGCATCCTCTTTTCCCATCTCTTCAAACAATGACAATAACTCAAAAGCCAGAAAAACCCCAAGTATGAAAAGGAATTCAGCCATGTTAGCATTTCTTCCCAAAAAAACAAGCCACCATGGAAAAGAATTAGCCATTTAAATGGGCACAATTAAAAAAAAAAAAAAAAAAAAAAGGATAGATTTGTTCCTTCACTCCTCAATTCAATCTTCCATTGTGCATGTCCAATGAATGACACAAGCAGGGTGAATAAGTTAAATAAGGCAAATAAGGCCTTGGTTAACTTAACTAGTTATATGATTAATTCTTTGCTCTAGCTATTTTATTCATGTGGGAGTGTCTGTGTGTGTTATGAAATATATATTCAAAATCAGTGGCTCAGCTATTTGAAGTTGTAAGGTTCTTATTTACACCAATTTACATCTAGTGTCACATAGAGCAGCTTAAAGGGAACCTTACTGTTAGCAAAATTCAGGCCAAGATGCGGGACTACAGAAAGTCAGTCTTTAAATAATCCGACAATTGCTTTTATAGTCCTGGCACAAACGTTTCTCAGACATATCCTAACTGACCTCTGTAAAAGACTTTTCGTGGAGGATAACTGGATAGACCATTGCCTTATGTGCCGTCATCTCTCTGTTGCAGCTCCCTCCTGCCCCCACAGTCAAACCAGAAAGGGAACCTGAGAAAGAGCCAGTGATGACCTATCCCTCATATGTTCTCACAGGCTCACAGTTGAAGTTTCTGTGTTAGAAGTTTAACTGGACTGATTTCTCCCTACAGTCAACTATAAGCACATATAACAGGTGATTTTGATCTTCAGTCCACCAGACAGAAATTCAGCTATCCATCTCTCCATTGACTAGGAAAGGGCCTGGGACAAGTTTACTGTTAGATCAGGATACTAGCTGCTGAAGTGAGATGAAACTGAGCAATGCAATACCTCTAAACAGGTACAGCTCTTATTAATCATGAAGAAATATAGATGGGCATGGAGGATGGGGTAACCAGCAATCATTTCAGGAGATTTCTAATGACTGCTGCTGCTGGCTGCTCTGGGACTCATATACATGAAGCTTGTTTCAAAAATTCAAAATTCAGAGAACATTCTTGGTGGGACACGTGGTCTCACGTTGCATGAGCAACATTCTTATCACTAGGTTAGCTTGCAGTACCTGTATCAGCAGATTGCAATTCTGCTTTCTGCAAATATTTCTTAAATATTTACACAAAACTTGCTGGTCTACAATAAAAAGAAAATAACAGAGAATGAACATAAAGGTTGTGTGAGTAAATGTGCTTAAAATTTCCAATGACTGTGTTGCTGGACATCTTTTTCAGTCTCTTCCATCTAACAGAAAACAGTGACTGCACCTTTCTTTCATTCTGCCTTGCCAATCTCTGCTATTTCAAAATGCTGTTTAAATACCATCTGCACAGTTTTAAATACAGAAGCTGAATGGGCACAGGCTATAATGATTTTGCATCAGTCTTTTCAATTATCATCATACCAAACAACAAAATGATAGAAAGAGGATTTAGTCAGTTAAACAGCTTTTGACCCATTCTAGGAAAATAAAATTTATCACAGGCTATCAAATTTTTATTTTGATATTTGTGATAATTTCTGTATAATAGAGGGTGGAAAACTGTGACATGTAATTCATCCATAAAAGGGGGTGCTTTTCTGTCTTTTTGCTGGAAAATGGAAAGATTCATGATAATCTGTGACCTTCCCAAAGGGTTTGAAGGGCATATTTGACCCTCAGCAAGAAAGCATTTTTCCAGACTTGCCAAAGTATGCATACAAAAAAAATACATTCCTTCACTGCAAACCAGTGTACATCTTTCAACAGAGATTAGTTTTAATTCCAAATTTTAACAATGCCTGACGATCTGTTTATATAGAAACTTTCAAAACATCAGTAGCAAAAATCCTGACCTGTTCTTTTCCAAGTTAGGAGAATTACTTGAAATCATACCTCTGCCCTCACCCGTGTTCTTTGCTTTCTCTGCATGCTTATTAATAACATGGAAAATTGACATTTTCTTATATTTTAGCGCTGACATGAAAACCTACCCAAAATTTGCATCATTTACGCTTGAGGGTTATCCGGAGGCCTGCGGCTTGCCGGCGGCTCTGGGGCTGCCCGCGCGAAGGGGCAGGCGGCCGGCGGGCGTCCGCCTGCCCCTTGCGGCGGGCTGCGGGCGGGCGGCGGCGGCGGCAGCAGCAGCAGCAGAGGCCCGAGCCGCCTAGCGGCCGCCGCGCCGCCCGGCTGCGCCCCGCGCTCCCTCCCCTGCCGGGACAAGCCTGCAGAAGGCGTGCGTTTCCCTTCGTGGTGAGGGCTTCCGGGGCTCCCATTCTCTCCGGCTGTTGCTTGCTTCTTATTTTAATTGTGGAATTGGGGGGTATTTTTTTTTATTCTTACTCTTACCCGTCACACTTTTTCAGAAACTCACATACAACAGCGCTTGAGGATCAAACGGAACAAATGGAAAACTGAATAAATCAACATATTATTGACAGTGGCTTAAAACTGTTTCCAGCAGAGGAATTGCCTCTTGCTGCGCATTTGTTGAGGGCGACTCTGTTATCCTTTTGGACACCTTTTAGGTGTAGTAATTAGTAGCAGCTGTAAACACTTTTACCTTGCAAACCTTGAAAGTCGCTGAACATAGGTATTCATGCAGCCCCCTGAAGTGGATGTGCTCTCGCTGATGGCAGTCAGGGACATACCTGCAGGGCATGTGGTCAAATGCACCATATAACTGCAAACTGGCTCTGCGAGGTGGGCAGTGACCATAACCCCTCCCATGACCTAAGTGCTAACATGCCATGTTAAAGTATATATTACTACTAAGCACAAATAATATATTTCTCAGTGTTAGTGTTTCAGGCATTTAATTTATATTTTAAGACTATTATGAAATAAACTGATAATTAGTTGAAGTTCTTGAAGTGGTGCAAAAATAAAATAGGACTATTTTAACTTGGTCAGATACTCCCTCGGTCAGATTTTCCTTTGTACAGTTGGTACTGCATTTTCATTATGCAGCAAAGTGTCTGAGGTCAGAAAGTGCCTTCCTCTTTGTCTGGTCTCTATTAACTCTCCCTAAAAAAAGTTGTCTTCTAACAGATTTTTTTTCCCAGCATGCCTTTTTGGGACTGATTCTTTAAATTTCACAGAACCAAGCTGATACAGCTTTTGAATATAACCTGCTGCTATTTGCTTTCTCTCTCTTTTCCAGCTGGTAAGTGTTAACTCCCATTGCCTTCACTTATAGGTTTTCATTTCTTACTCCTGGGAAGTACATTTTCAAGTAGGGCAATTTCTCCGCCCCCCCCCCATAAGTCATAGCAAAATCATTTAAACACAAATATAGCCATTTTATGGTTGTTGCTATGACTGTTTGGCAAAGGTTATGCATACTGTGAAACCTGTCTTCCGCAGAGAGATACCTGTGTATGAGCAAAGGTGGAATCCAGCCTCATTCAAGCCGTTTGCTTGGGAGGGAAAAGAAACCTGGGAAAAACGCTGCCCCTCATGTTGTTTCTTCTACTACACCAGCCTGGGTGTAAGTGGAGCCCAGGGTCAATGAAATAATAAAGCAGAAGACTGGTCGCCAGAATGGGAAGATGGGTAGAGCTGCTTCTTCTTCTTCTTTTTTTTTTCTTGACTATCCAAATAGAATTTAGCCCAGGAAGGTAGAGAAGATGGACATGTCTACCAGAGAAAAGGTCTCCTGGGTGAAAGCAATGTTTTCATCCACATACTGCTGGACATGGTTCAGTCCTTAATGTAGACATGGATGTGTCACTTTTAAAAATATTTTTTGTATCTCATAGCACTCTTAACAGATCTTGGTCATCTAAAGGTAAAGTCACATTTAACATAATGTGAGCTAATACCTGCTAGTTAATTCATGTAAGTAAAGCCCAAAGAGGAGTAAAAGGTCTCTTCCAGAGTACCAGGGGAAGCATCACTAATATCTTAAGAAATCTTCACTAAAAATCAAAAGTGATGTGCACCACTTAAAAAAAAGCTATAAAAATGATGGAGTCATAAAAGTAGACTAAGTATGTTTCAAGTTAATCGCAATAAATGCATATATCATGACTACTTTACTCACTGGGGAATAACTCTACTAATTTTTTGCTTTTAGAAAGATTTACATTGAACTTCATCCTGACATAAATTCTAAATTTTAGTTAAACTCTGAACAAATGTAAGCCAAAGTAAAAAATAAAATATGAGTTGGAATCAAATTAAATGTGTGGTTAATTTTTTTAAGCTACTTTAAGGAATACTCACTAGATATAAATTTCTCTGAGTATTACTTACAGTATAGAAAATATTTAAATATACAGGAGAAATTTATGCTCCTTATCTAAACTAAGTTATTTCACAGGTAAATTTGGCCCAGCAGGTTTTAAGCTATTCGTGATACAATCAGAATACCAAATAATAATTTTTAGCAGCATTTGTCTCAAATGGGCAGTTTTTATACTGTAGAATTTATAATTACTTTATACATTTCATACATATAGCACAAAAGATCCAAATACAGCATTTGCTTTGATAGCCTATTATGCCTGACATGAATTCCATATCACATCTTGTTAGGGAAATTTATCTTATGTGGGAGATTTTCAAATTACATTTGCAAAATATATAAACACCAAATGAGCCTGTAGCTTAAAAATAAATTCAGGAGCACACACTTAAGGGCAATTACAATCATTGTGAACAGCATTTGGCCATATTTCAGGGTATTTATTTTTGACTTAGTCCTCTTGTTGTGTGGGAGGTGTCTCTTTGTCCCCAGCGTAGGAAATTTAGCTCCCTGTGCTGAGGAGCACTGCACAGCCCTGAGGGAATGTTATGGGAGCAGTAGTGTTGTTTTCTTTTGTTTATAGTGGCATGAAAAGCAAAGGGGGAGAAAAAAAAATCACCTTTGCAGCTGCCATCCCTTGGTCACCAATTTCTTCTGGTCTCTCCAGTCCCTGCACCCACACAGTCTTTGCCCTGCCTGCTCCCGGTGTCACAGGGTCTGGGGGTAGCAGGATTTCTTTCTCTTCCAGACTGGGAGGAACATTTTCAGCACCTCTCACTCCCCACAGCCCCTTGCACCTCCTCATATCAGATGTGTTGAGCAATGGGAAGAAATAGAGGAATCATTTGATTGCTCACAAACGAAGGGCTGAAAGGTGCCCATGCCACCCTAGGTGGCACGAACGCACAGTAGTGCCTCCACAAACTCCTTAGGGACAGTGGGGTCTAGGGAGAACCAGGAATACCCAAGCCCTGATCCTCTTCCATAGTGCATAGTTTGGTTGGGTTTTGGATAAATCTCATCCTGGTAAGATATGAGGCCGAGGCTGTGCCCTCTCCACGCGCAGTGAGGGATAATCCGGAAAGCGACATGGCTGTACCTGCCCAACAGGTGTAGCAGTGCATGTCTCTCCTATTCCCTTCCCCAAGCTGCTAATGGTATCACTCTTTTCAAAGGCAGAATAGCTCCAGGCAAATCTGTTCTGCAGATTGTTTCCATCCTGTCTTCCCCATGGTTCTGGCTCTGTGTATTGTAGATATAGTAACTTTGCAGCTTGTAAAGATTTGTCTGCTCTCCAACCCCCTCCCCCCACTCACTCCTTAAACTTCCTTGCTGGGAAAAGTACATTCATATTATAGGTATCAGGAAACGTAGTTACAGACCAAAGACTTCAGTGTGCCAGGTGCTCTAGTAAGACCAAGTCCTTCCCCATCCTCCTGCTTGGTGAGCTCTAGCAACTAGGCCATACTATACTCCTTAGGAAATAACTGTCCCACTGCTAAGTCATAGGGAAGTCCGGATGTCAGAAGGCTGCATATTCCTAATGCTCAGTCATTGAGGGGGCACAGCTGAGACACAAGAGCACTGGAGAAACAGCCAGTACCTGACTGGCACTTCTAGACATTACCGTTGCATAAATGTTTACTAATAATTACTAATTTCTGCAGCAGTTTGCACTAAATACAGGCTCCAGTTTGATGCATCTGTTTTGTGGCTTCTCATACTCCAGCTACCTGAAGACACGCACACACACGCACACACTCAAATCACTTCTCCCTGCTCCCACCAAGCACTTGCGCATCAGTTGTATTTTGCTGAAAATAATGCCACTGTTGCCCCTGTGTTTGGAGACCAGGCTATGACAGAGCAGGACCTGTGGTCTGAAACTCTCTTCTGTGAGAAACCAGGATGTTCCCTCACTGTCAGCTCTCAGCATGAAACTAATTCCTTTTTCCAGTTTTGCTTCCTTGATTTCTCCCACTTCTTTCTTAAACACCCACTCCCACAAAATGTATACTTTTGTGTTCATGCAAGCAGTTCCTCATCTAGCCTGTGAAGAAATGGACACCAACGGGTGGGTTTGGTGTTGATTTTTAGAAAAATGCCTAGAATGTAAATCTCCTGGTACCCAACTCCATGCTTGATTCCCATGGAATCCATTTCTCCAGGACTTCTGCTGACAGATACAGATTTGTGAATGGAATTTGGTCCACTGTATCTGGGATCTTCAGCTCTCCTATGTATGCCCTGCTAGTCATATTCTGCTTTGCAGAATGAATTTCACTGAACACCTTCAAGTTCCTGTAAAGCAAGCAAACAAACCCCTTTCTTCCTGCAACAGAGATGGAATTTTAAAGCTTGAGGGCTGCAGCTCTCCATCTGATACCTTGTTATGCCAAGTTGGAGCACAGAGTAAATTTCTTACAGCCAAGTTATAAACCCCCTGAAAATAGGTTTTATTATGGAAATGCAAACACAACCATGGCTATAGCAACATGAAAGTCTCTGCTGTAATAATGCTTAGATCCAACTCTTTGTGCACAATTGGCATAGGAAAGTATTTGATTTTTGTCAGGTTTTTTTTGCTGTTACATGTCAGTGTCACTTCACAGTTGGTCTCAGATTATAACCAAATGCATAAAAATTGTTAGTAATCCTTATTTATAGCTAGGGACTGAGAAGCACCATCTCAGACATTACTTTACCTATCAAACATGGCAAAACAGCTATTGACATTTGGAACAGTTATTCCTGGAGAGAAAGATTTGATGTTCACAGTTAACTAAGCAGAGTGTCTACTGAGTTTAGTGTCTCTCATACACTGTAAAGTATTAGGCTCACTGACTTAGCTTTGATAATCAGTTTGCTTTAGCCGAGAAAGAAAAAAAGACTGAAGCAGGAGAAGGGGGAGAATCATGAATGCTCTTGGTCTAAGATACTCTCTTTTGCCGTAAGTGCAAAGGCTCTGCATATTTTCAGAATCCTGAGATTTCCCTAAAAATATCCTCATGTTTATATTTCTGCTTTTCAGTTAGAAAGAAGGTGACCAAAAAAACCCCCAAAAGATTTCATTGTACTCCAACAGTTTCCATCACATAAATAAAGTCACCCCCTTATGGAAAGTTGTGCTCTATGCTGATCTCTTTGCAGGGAGAGGGAGAGCCAAATTCTAGTAAGCAAACATGCTGCAAATCAGAGGAAAAACACCTGCTGTTCCCAAACTCCCTAGCACACTGTGCTGAATCACCCTGCCCTAAAATCCCCAAATGTAACAATTTCATTTCTATGGTTGGAGAGTGCTTTTCAAGGGCCAGGTTTTGCTTAAATTACTCAAAAGAGTAGATCTACTAAGTTTAGTAAATTGGGTCCCATTGTGAGTGTAATGTTATCAGTATTCAGCCATGTGCCTTCACCATAAAAGCAATCTCTTACCTGTGCCTGTCTATTTTCCTAAAGTATTTTTAACCATCAGAAGCATGAATCTCTATTTCACTGGATCAGACCATCCCTTACATGTCAGTCATCCTTGCCTTCATTTCAGTTCAGCAACTTTGGCAAATTTATTTTGACTGCCATGGACCTGATACTCAAATGTGCTAAGCATCAGCTTTCCAGAAATGGTTAAGAAAACAGACTAACCTAACAACCAGACCTAAAGACTGATTTGGTTGGTTTGTTTTTAATCTGAACATCCCTCTTCTTAATAGTTTAATTAGTGATTATATGTAAATTAAATAATTTTAAGCAAACACTTTACAAATGAGGTAACTTGGCTTGGCACAGGGAAAATGAAGCACAGCCTGAAAACTCTAAATAAATATAAAAACTTTCCCTTTCAAGATTTCCAGTGTCTCCCCCCTGCCCTGCCCTACACCTCAGGATGTATCTCCAGCTGGAGCAGGCCAGGCAAATGCCATGTGTTTGTAATACACATATAACTGTATTGGCTCTTCTACTGTTATTGTGCTGCTCTTGGAGATACTCTGTATAAAATATAAGCCTCTATAGAGGGACATAAAGTTTAAATGTAAACTCTGTGGTGAGATCATATTGCCCAGGCCAATTTAGATTATCTTTTACTTTCCAGGCTTTGCTTCCATAAGAGCTATCTAGGAACAACTACTAAATTTTACCCAGTTTTTAAAACTTCACATATCTATAGCATTATTATTTTTGCTTGGACGCTCTTTGGACCAAGAGGCACTATTGTCTTAATCTCCTGACCAGGCAGAGAAAAACTGAGGCCTTACATTTTCAGAAAGGAATGATCTTTGCTGGGTATAAAATGCATGGCTATACTGAAGTCAAAAATCAGTAAGGATTTGCCTCTGGTGGGCATCTGGCCCTGAACCAGTCTCACTCAAAGCTATTTACGGAGACTTAGAGGAATTTCCAGCAGTCTTTTCACACATAGATAGTTTGTAATAGTTTGTTGTTTGGGATCCTGGATTGTGTATTCATCAGTTTCCAATGATTTGTTGTGACAGTACTTAAAGGACTCATGAGTGATACTCTCCAGACAACGAAATGAATAGCATATTGCTATGAGCAAAGGTATTTTTACTGTTCTTTTAGTGACTTTTATGTTTAAACTATGACTGTTATTTAATATGCAGATTCTTTTTTATTGTTTTTTGTTTAATTGGAATAACTAGTCATGTCAATTAGTGAACCTTCCCAAAGAAGGGTGCTAATGTGGAACGTAAGCGGGAACAGTTTTTTATTTGGCATTGGAAGGTTTGTCTGTTTGTGATCTAGAGGGATTTGCCTATTGTGGACTTTTTTTTTTTTCCCATTATTTGACTCATTTCAATGGTGAAGCAATTAATGTTGTCTGAAAAACTTTCCATCAGAATTGTCCTTTTTTTTTCATCCTTAACATTTTCTAAACACTCAGCCAGTCTGTTTCCTGATTTTTATAGTCTATTTTATTGCCATTTGCCTAAGAATCTGTCATTTTTTCTGATGCTTATTGGTCACTGTTCATTTTTAATTTATTGCCACTTCCTTGTTTTTTCATCATATTTGTCAACGTAGTTATGGTTGGAATTATATGCACAAATCAGTAATGCAGTTGGGGAGTACTTCATCTTTTGGCTAACCAAAAAAGTCCCTTCGAATGATTAATAGATGAAATGTAGAAAGTCTAGCATTTCAAAGTTGCCAAAACTTGTGGAATATTTTACATTTCAGTGGAGTCATCTGTTTAACAGCCCCTGTTTTGTTTTGTGTCTTACTCTCTCGTACATATGCTTTTGGTTTTGAATCTTTATTGGTTTTGTCCTTTATTTCCACTCTTTCCGTACTACAGACACATAGGAAATCATAACTGAAATAATATTCATAGTTTGGTATATGGTGTGAATAGAAGCAAATATTCCCTGTTTCCATCTGAGAAGCAGACCAAGATAAAAAAAAGTTAATAAATTTGTATCAGAGCTGGTGCGGTGCACTGATGCTTAAAATGGAAGCGGGATCAAGTCTTTATCATTTTTAATAAAAGAAATAGGTTAGGCCTGGGAAGAAAATAACAAATACAACAAGCTGAAGTATTCTTGTACTAAGTTATTATCAAATCCTTGAAGATGTTTAGCACATTACATTGTCATGGAAAGTTCCCCATGAAATTTGAAAGTAAATTTAATGTATTTTGTTATTAAGAAATATATTTGGAAGTTTAAAAAGTATGGATCAGATTCTGTTTTATGCAGGGTATTAAATTTATACTGTTGGAGCTGGAAGTAAAATATGGTCCATGATTTCTAAACCCTAAAATGATTTTGGCACTTTGGGAGGAAGTGAGGAATGACTGTTTAAAATCTATTTCCTTTTAGCCTCATTGCTATATGTCATATGTTAGCAAATATCCACTAGCACTAATAGCTAAGGAGAATATATATTTTAGGACTTTGTTTTCAGGGGGTGAAAAATACACAAAAAAATGCTCTCAGAGCTGATACCAACCATAATTAATTGGATAGTGGAGCTGTTATTTTTCTAAATCCTGTTTGAAGGAAAAAGTATTTAGCCATGTAAAAATATAAGAATGTGCATAAGAATTAATTAAATCACCTGAATAGTGAGATGTCACAATGCATTGATGGGGCATTACTCTTAAGTAAACTCTGAAACTAGCAAATAAAATTTGGACTCTGTGAGGTAATGAATGCTCATTGTTTCAACAAATGTCAAGAAGAATGGAGGTAGTACCTGAGCGATGAGGTACTGGCTGAATTCCTCACCTCAGCAAGACTCTTAAGCTCATTTATAGTTTTAGACATAAAAGTGGGGGCCAGAGGGGAGACACTTACATGCTTAGCACACATCTGCTAAGATGCTTTGCTGACTTGGGGCCTTAAAACTTGCCTCTGCTGCTGCTTAAATTCTCGACTTTCTTTAATTGACGGCAGGAATTCCACTAACTTCGGGACACAGAACAGGGATGCAAGTGAATCATTTGTACTAGGGAAAATACAGTCTAGAGCCAATGCTGTCTTATGCAGTAATGACAACCAAGGCTAAGGGATCAGAGAGCTAGCAGGGAAAAGAGGAAAGAAAAAGAAAACATTGCCTCATCCATATTCTCAGAGAAACTTTATCATTCTTTATCTAAGGGAGAAGACTGTTACTTGGCTCTTGATAACTTTAATCAGAGTGTTTCACAGGTGTTTTTCTTAAATCCACAGCCCCTGGATTATGTGAGACTTCCAAGTTTCATTGAAATTTAACTTTGTCTGCAACCAATAGAGCTAGAATTTTGAAAATTAAAAGCTTCAAATGCAGAAGAACAAAATTAAAAGATTCCAGAAATTGTTATTATAAAACAAAAAAACCCAAGGGCTTGACTCATAATGTTTATAGACCAAAGGAGGAGACACTTCTTAAAGGCATGGTATGCTCATACTCCTCCACCCCAAGACACCACAGTCAGAGGCCAAGCGTGTGAGCTGCAGTGGCCAGTGAATACCAATTGCAAAAGAGTGCAGCCCACCTTTGAAATGTCCTTTCTCCTTTGCTGCGCCTTCTTACTGCCTCTTTTGCTCCTGCCCTGCAGTTGTTGAATGTCTCTACCCTGCAGCTGGATCCTGAAAGGCATAGATATGAAGAGTAAGACAGGTCCTTGGTTCATTTAAGATGTCCACAGTGAAATAAATTTATCCAGAACTGATGCCTTGCTCCTATGTTACTTGACATCTCACTGAAGATTTTAATTTCTGAGATAAACAATTATGTTCTGCCATGCAACCTAAAGTGCATCAAATTGTCTGTTTATAAGTTGCCTGGTGTTTCTCTTCCCATAACCTTTTACTCCATCTTAGTTTGCAAGCCCCTAGATGCAAGTGCTGTCTGGATGTGAGCAAAGCAAAGCATGAAGCATTTTACAGGCATGGTACTGTAAATAAATATTAAATGTGGTGAAGGGAAGAAAGCTTATTTAATATTGCTATAGTATTACAATAGTATCATGGAAAGGTGGGACTTTTCAAACTTAAAAGCTTTGTTGTCAAAGGCATATGTAGGCTGCCTGTGCCTTTCTCTAAAAAAAAAAAAAAGAAAAAAAAGAACGATGCTAACACAGGATCTTATGTCCACCAGCCTCAGCAAGAGCTCTGAGTATGCAACGAGGTAGGATGGACCCGGAGCTTTTCAGTATTTGAAAGCAGGTGTGCATGCTTCTGGCTGGCATTTTCTATTTGCTCCTCTTGAGGAAGCATAACAAAACAAAACAAAAATCTCCTATTAAATCCTTTTTAACATTTCAAAGCTGCCAGGCAGACTTGACCATCTTTCTCCAACTCCTCTGCTTTTACTCTTTTTTTAAGAAAAGAGAACTAAACCCTCCCAAGCTCCCCAAGGAAATTAACTACAAAAAACTATGCTAATGGAACATTAAAGTTGTAATGTAAAACCATAAAAGTCAGGAAATTCAGAGTTAGGGCTCCCATGGTACCTCTAAGTCTGTCACCTCATGCACATGCACTATGATAGGACACGCAGAAATGAACAATTGGGTTAAATGCAAGTATCTTGTTATCCACCCAGGCATTTTATTTATTCTTAAGGTTGTTTTGTTGCTGGTAACCTTGTTTGGGTGATGTTACATGGCATTTTTTGGAACTGAGTCTTAGAAGATGCTGCGACACATGTTGCCATTAACGTGAAAGATGCTCAGCACAGTGCAGAATCAAGGCCCAGGACCATGGCAAGTGACTGTTTGCAGAACAGCATCACTGCACAAGCTGGGGCAGCCAGAGATTCAGGATGCTTGTACAAACTTAGAAATCTATGCATCTTCTCTGCTTTTATTTCTTTTATGTGTAACTTTAACATAAGGTTAGTTAATCTCAAGCAGCAGCAGTACGAGAGCTGCAGTTTTGTTTGGGCAGGAGATCAAGTTCTTAGTAGAATGATTTTAGAAGGAAAAAAAGAGAAGAAAAAGAGGAGGAGGGATTGGGGCAGCTGTGCATGAGCGATGGCAGATACCTTATTCTGTGATTCTGTAAAAATAATATTGTAGCGATAGCATTTATGAGGGGGATTTATAGGACAATTTTGCTGCCCACATGTGTATAAGGGTCACCAAAGCAATTCATATTGAGGAAAGAGAGCAACACATTTCAGCAAAGCAATTTTTAACAAATATCTTCCCTGATATGCAATATATATATTTATATAATCGAAGGTCTGTGTACAATAAACCAAGCAGATTCTTATCTTTCTCAAGTTTTACCTTTTGACACCCTCCTCAGCCCTAAGCATGAACAGTGAGCCACTATTCAATAGGCATAACTGACCAGAAGAATCAAAACAATTCTTGGAAAAATTAGGTTATCATTCATTAGCTCTCTGTCATTTGGCCACCAGTAGGCTGCAGGATATGAGGGCCATTTAATTAGGCCCTGCACTACTCTCTGGTGTGAAAAAGGCTCTCAAAAGCTTTGATTCCCCACAGCTTCACAGCAGGAAGTTGTTGGCGATAATTGACACAGGATTTCCTTGTTAACCAGCAGCAGACATGCTGGATTAAAGCGACAGAGATCTAGAGAAGAAAGTGAAAAGAGATAAGAAGCTTGGAAAGACTTCTGCTTATTTTGCACTTGAGGATGATGAGCAAATAGCAATAACAAACTGGAGTGCTGCTCCCTGTGAGTAAGGCCTCCACTTATCAGACCCATTTCAGCTTGACTGATCAAAGATTGACTTCCCTTAAAATAACATAGGCCTGGGGTTTGTTAGTTTATTAAGCTGCAGGTTTTATGAATTATCACAGTTTTAAAGATGGATTGCAGTTTATGTGAAGGAGTAGAGGATTATCAGGTTTTCATCTAAACAATTATAAAATATCACAGCTGAAAGCTTGCTTGCAAATGACATAATTTTCTCCTGCAAACTAAACAGGTCATTGTATGCCTTCATGTAAGCATTTCCAACAAGTGCACAAATACAGTAAAATTAACTCTGCAGTTGAGATGATAGCCCTGTAAAATATATATTTTAACTTCTGAAGCACATACAAACCTCATATTCCCTCATGCTGTTCCAAAGGTAATTTAATTTTTGACTGGGACCTTTTAGGTCTAGTTACGTTAAAGAAAGAAGAGAGAAATGGCCTATTGAGATGTTTCTTAAAATGTGGTCATGATAAATGATACTGAAACAGATCCACATGAGTATAGTTAAATGAAATGTCCACTTTAGAGCAGAAACAATTATTGGATATCACTTAATAACTTAACCTTACAAGAGCACATGTGGCATTAATAAAGAACTGAGAGTAATAAAAGCTGCTACTACTACTATGCTCGGTACATGCAGGCAGACGTGTGTGCATGTATGGGCTGGAGCCGGGGGAAAACCAGGGCACTGGGGGCAGAAAGAGAAGGGAAAGGAAAGGAGGAAAGAGGACCAAGGCAGGGCCAGGTGGTGGACTGTGGGTGGACAAGATGGAAAGGGGGAGGCAGGTGCAATCGGGGACAGGACACAGGCAGGCAGCGTCAGTATCTGTTATTCCGAGCCCCTATCTGCAGCTCTGCTGGCTCCTGCGTACCCGTGAACTCCCTCGCCCAGCAGAGCCCCAGTCTCCCTTCCCCTTGAGGCAGTCCTACAGGGAACTGCACAGCCTGTGGTCATCAGCTCTTCTGTCAGCGGAGCAGAAAAGTGCTTGGACCTACAGCTTCCACCCACCCTCTTTGCTAACAGGGTTTGGTTTAGTTTTTTTCAAGCATAACTTTATTTTTAAAAGGATGGAGAGATATGGCCACCCCGCCCCCCTTCTCACCCCTCCTCCCCCCAGAAAGTTAAGGGAGCAACAATGCTATATTTTGTTCAGGCACTGAAGTGTTGGGAAGAAACCAAAATCGTGCTGGGTTTCCATGCAAACCAAATTAATTCACAAGGCATATTCCCACTTCTGGAAAGAGGAGGGAAAAAGAGATTATGTGACTACTGCTACTTCCAGGATTCTGCAGCTAAACCCTGCAGTCCCTGGAAATCTCTACAGGGTGGAAAGATTCAGGAAAAAAACTGTCCACAGGGCTGCATGCTATGCCTAAGGCTTCTGATGTTTTAGGTAGTTTTGGCTGGAAAGTAGCAGTTCAACTATGAGAAATAAAGTGGGGCTTCAGTAATTATTTTTATTACAGCGCAGAAGCGGCTGTTAAATATTTTCCAAAATGATAATAAAACACTTCCATTCCCCCACCTCTGTTTCTAAGGTCTAGAATAACTCATCTTGACCATTTTAACATGTTCTGAGCCCAGAAACTTCTGTTCTGGCAACTGAAGCCAGGAGAACAGAAAACAGACATAAAAACAGTCACAACAAAATGGGTTTTTTTAAATCCTCAAAGTAATTCAGTAATGTTCTCTGCAATGAAGACAGGGCATTGACAATACTGAACTGCTGTGCCTCATAGCAGTTTCAGCACCACTGGGTTTAGATTCTCCCATGACTTCAACACATCTGAGTAATGTCACCATCCCAAATTCATGACATGAAATCTCCTGGGAACCACATCATGAGGAGCTACGCACCTCTGTACCCAATCTCACATTCTAACGGTTTTCTTAGGATTATTTGAGAAGCACTAGTCATTGATTACCCTTCACTGTATTGCAGCTTCTCTTAGCACGACAAAATTGACAAATAATTTTTCATGATGGCATCTTCTTATCCTTCTCCCTGAAACTGGCATCTAGTTCAGCGAAGTGATCCTGAGCCCAGGCAGCCAGCTACGCACGTTGGAAATCAGCGCAACGGCACTCGGGCTAAGATCAGCCTCAGCACCTTTTCACTCCTAACATTCTTTTTCCATGATAATGAACTACATTTTACGAAGTGGTGGGCTATTATGATGTAGGCTTTATAGTGTAACCTGATGAACTGAAGGCTGGTGTACATTAGACTTACTGCAAGTATCACTGGAGGTGAACTGGAACCAAAGATCTGGCTATCAACAACCCTATTTTTAGTGGGGGAGATGGAAACCCAGACCCACACTTTTCATCTGGTTCCAATCTCTGTCATGGACTACATTAAAATTTTAGGTCAGAACACCTTGGACTCAACTGAAATATCTCCTCCCTTCCAGTCCTATGTTTCTAACATCCTTCAACAAGAAAGGTTAAAAATCAGTGCCTTAATTATGTGGTTTACTATGTCCTTCTTTCTATTTCCTTTCTGACATGCTTTATAATTCCCCCTATCATGCTTACCTCTCCTTATTTTAAATTGGTTGCATATAAATTAATTATCATGTTCTCCTGTGTATTAGCAACATCCTTTTCAGCAAGGACACCCAGCTGGTAAATTACCACGTGTTTTAACCATGCTGATATAGCACCCGATTCTAGAGGCCCTGCATACATAGAACTTAATGAAGTTCAGTGGCAGTTTTACACATGGAGGATTTGCTGCATGAGGCGCAGAGTGCAGTATCTGTTTAAAGACTGAGAATTTCTTTCTGTTGACAGATAGAGGTCTCATATTTAATCCTGCAGTTCCTTGGCATTTGCGCTAAGGTAGCTAATGCACAAAAATGCACTTACTATTACATGATCAAAATAAAGACTATTTATTCTCACATAACATCATTTCTAGCTACAGCAATACCATTGTCTTAAGCTGTTTTCTTATGGGCCTGATACAAATCTCATTGTAACCAAGTACTCAAGTGAATCCTTGTGCCGTATTGCTCTGTCACGTCACATAAAAATATGGTCAGCAGAAAAAACTGAAAGTCTGATTCAGTATTTCAGGGTGCTAGAACAACCTGGTCTTACTCAATACAGAGCAGGCAGAACTGATAGCAAATATATGCTGTCATTGCAGCGCTGGTCCCTTGTGAAGGATTAGTACCATAATATGCTATAAACAAATGTTTTTGAAAATGTTTTGTAAATGTTATAAACATTTTATAAACAGTTTTATAAATGTTAATATAAATGTTTTGAAATATACAGCATCATCCTATTTGAAAAAGACAGTTTTGTATATTTTGAAGGGAAGAACACAGATCGGTGAGTTTCTTGATATTTTTGATATTTATTGCTACTAATATTTCGTGCAGTTTTTAATGGTAAAGAACAGAGTTAAATTAAAACTAAACTTCTTTAAGTTCTTTTAGTTCCAATGTTCACTGCATTTTTTAAAGATAGGATTACTTCAGTGGGCATAGAAATAGAATGAAAAACATTTCTTTTTTATATAATGTAAACAAAAAGCCTATTCTATTTCAGTTTTGACACAGCAAATCTAGATTTGTGGTCAACTAGTAACTGGCTTCCTGGACTAATCCGTCTTAATGCTAGCAAAAGTGTTTGTTAATTTTCCCGGGAAAGAAGGTTTCTTTAATTCACATATCTACATATGGTAGATATGATTCTTTCATTTACAATGGCATTTGATAAAATCCTACCTTTATAAATGATGCATCTGCTTTTAATGTCTTAAATCCTGTGATTGAATAGACAAATCTTCCCCCTTGTCTTGTTTTTTTTTCTTTTAATATTTAAAAGGCCTTACTGCCTTAAAACATACATCAAGCAACATTGTAATAGAGAAATACACTTTTAAGACAAAGTGACAGATTTACATATCTGTGTGATGTGACTCTCTTGACAACCAATAAATGTATTATATTGATGAAGTGAATATGTCCTCTATCTGGTCATTTTCAACTGGAAACTAATAACCAGCATCACTGTATCAGGCATGCAATAACCTGGGTTAAAACTAGGTTCATCAAATAAATCACTCAGGAATTTTTCTATTTCTTTCCCAAGACACGTTGCACATCTGCTTAGTGAAAGGAGGAAAGAAGCAATATTTCTTTGATCAAAGTCTTTTTTAATATCCTTGTATCTGTCCTTTGGGAATGCTATCTCTGGACCTAGCCCTGGGAGAGATGCTCAGCATCTCCTGAAAGGTGCTGAGCGCCCTTTTACTGCCATTGACTGAGGCAAGAATATTCAGTTCCTTGCAAGACAGGGCTTCCTTTAGATCAGTTGCTGAGGCCACGTCACTTTCTAATGATCCAGTGAATGACATAAATTGAAGATTTCTAAAAACCAAACACAAGATGTTTTTAATGAGTCCCAGTTTATATCAACAGCTTTCAGGAGGAAAAAAAAAATTCTTAGCCAGAAAAGTATACTGCATTAAATTTACCCCAAGCCTCTATCTCATAGACATGAAACACCTATGCATATGTAGCGATCTCTAAGAAACACTTTGAAAAGCTACGTTGTGCTTTTAACTTTCTATAAAGTCTTATTAATATCATTTAGAGTTGCCATGTGGCTGGCTTCCTGCCTGGCCTCTTTTACTATAGACTTGGCAGTTGTTATCGCAAGCACTGCACATGTGCAGACTCGGCTGAGCGTGGGTAGCAGCCATTTGTCTGAGGCGGCTGGGTTTTGTCATATTTCAAACTGGCAACCCTAATGCCTGTTCTTACGAGATACAAATCTGGTATGAAATTCCCAGAGTCGAGTTAAGGCTTGGCCTGGCACACATGAATCAGCTCATTCACGTGAGGATGGCTGGAGCAGCGCACTGATCTCAGGCGAATTTCTCCACTGTTTCCACGTCAGTGAGAGCCCTGGTGGAGCCAATGCGAGTTGGGTTAGGCCTTGACAATTTGCAGGATCGAGCCTTTAAAATGGAACACCCGTCGTCGTCCCCCGCACACACAGCCCCTTCTGGTTTTGGATATGGGACTGTTGCTTGGTTGGGAGGCGGCAGGCATGAACTCAGCATCCTTTGCCCAGCCTTGCCATTGTTTTAGATCAGAACTGTGCTGAAAATGTAGTGATAATGCAAAGAAGGGGAAATGGCAGCTGCGCAGCTTTTCTTTAGCATGGTGTTTCCTACCTCCTAAAAGAGATAGGAGAAGATCTGGAAGCGGCTCGGACAGCAGCATTTCAGCACCCTGATGCTCTCCAGCCCCACAGCTCCCCTGAAGAGCCCGGACCCTCCCCACTGCTTGGTGCTTCCACAGACAGGCAAAAGCCCTGCAGGAAGCACAGAACATATCTGGTGGAGAATCCTGGATTTCTACAGTCTGTTTTAGTTTCATTGCAGGGCAGAACAATATAGACACAAACTAAAAAATTGTGGATAGGAGTCAGTTTCACATGCTTGAGGCCAAATATTTAACTAACTTTTAAAATAGGCAATATAGGCCTGCTGTCCTTTCTCTTACCTGTTCCCTAGGTGCTACCCAAGAACCACGTCTCTCATACAAGCTAAAATGGGATGTGTTATGGGACCATTGTTATATTTCTAGGCAGGGCTCATGGCCCTGAAGTCACCCAGCACTTTTCATTATAAAGCGCTATTCCCATCAGCTATATGGGTAGGCTTTTTTCCATGTTTCATGTCTTACTGAGGCTTGGATTTTTGGCTAAGGCTATAGCAGAAATGACTCAACAGTGATCTCAAACTATAGTAAGAGATATGCCTTCTGCAGTTTTGTGTAAATCCATGTCCATTCTGCTTTGGCCTATCCATGAGCCTCTTAGCTCTTGTTCACTAGAGCCTTGTTAGCACTTCCATTTGCATCAAGAATGCCTCCTTCCCATACAGGGTCTAGCTTTCAGCTAGACCTTGTTATGAAGTGAGGGGAATAGTGTAAGGAGAAGGGGAGATGTTAGGGGATAGAGACAGAAGGACATTTAACTCTCTTTCCTCTAGATCCTGCATTTGTAAGTAAGAATATACCTGCAGATCTTCTCTGCTGGCAACAAATAGCTGGGAAACGCGCCTGTGAAGTTGAAGCCTCAGCCCCCTCTAAAGGCTGCTCCATAGATGGGATAACAATCTACTAGTGCTATTTATTGCTCTGGTAGCAGAAGTGACAAAACCCTGTCTATAGATATAATGCTGTTAGTAACTCATGGCTATCAATATGTTTCCACAGAAAAGAAGTACTTCACTTTTTAATTGTCTATAAAAAAGGTATAGTCTACAGTAAAAGTAAATCCACTCATTTTGTATAATAATATATAATACAAATAATACACAGGAAAAAATAGAAATACAAAAAACCCTCTAGTAATATATATATTCACATAAACAGTAGTTAAATGGGAGCATATTCATGACAATAAAATTCCCAGAATAAATTGTTAGATAATATAACCAAGGCAAAGCAAACATGCACTTCTGTAAATGTGTGCGGCTGTGCATTTTTTATCTTGTATTTTTATGTGTATTTTGTACCTATTCACCAGAAAAGCAGGATCAGATACTTTAAAATGTAACTTTTAAATGGCTGTTTTAATTTCATAATGCATGTATTTTACATAGAATATACTTTATGTGTGAGCAATAATTGTTCCATGTTTCCTTTTATGACCCTTTTATAAAATAGTTTTTCTTGTTGGATTCAGAGTGAGTGGATGGTCCATGCCCAACCCTGCCAGAATCACAGTCTAGCAGGCTCTGAAGGTGCAGTTTCTCTTCAGTAATTGCCTAATTTTTATACTACTTAAGGTAGCACTACATGGAGAAGCTTCAAATTACACCTCGACCTTTCAAGAAACTCAGCCCACTGTGTACAGAGGCTTGGCTCCTACTGTTGTAAGGTGTCCAAGTGAGTTGGTTGAAATAATCTGTGATACTGTGTTTATTGTCACAAAGTGAAATTCAGCCTTGTGCTCTATGCCTGCTAAAGATCTCCACCTCACCTAAGATCGGAAGTCAAATCGCAGTTCTGCTGATTCCGCAGGACTTGTTTCTTTGCTCAGGAGATAAGTGGAATTGAAAAGCTCCTGAGATCTTGACATGGGTCCAGCAGACCTGGATTAATTTCACTCAAAGATTTTCCTTAACTGGATGTCATACAACTTTTAAGAAGCCATTTGCTACCAAAGAAGTGTGCAGGATTGCTGAACTAACATGACTTTTAAAAGAAAAGGAGAAAAACTTATTCATTGTGACTTGGAAGCAAAAGCTGGCTTTTTTGGCATCGTGATGAAAATATCTGCATGCATCTGCATAAGTAGGAAAATTCTCTGCTCAGAACTGCCTTTGAAGATATTATGCTTGACTAAATAGGTCTAGCATTTCCTTCCAATACACTAAAGGTTTGTATCCTATGAAACAGCAATCCCAGAACTGTACTGGTCTGCTGTTTACATTGTCACTCAGTCTAGAATGACTAAAAAAGCAGATCTGGACTAGCTCTCACAAGGCAGGTGGTTTTGGATGCAGGTATATGCAGGTGAATCAACTGCAGATCTGTTTATCTCTGTTTCTCCAGAACAGGGAGTGGTGGGGAGGAAGGTGAAATGGATGTGCCCTGGCTCAGGTTCTCCTTTTGCACTGGCAGCACCCAGGGTGGAGGAAAATTAACTTCCAGTAAACAGCAAAGGGGGGAGATGTCTGTGAGGAGCAGCGACTCCAAAGGCAGCGGGGCAGATGGAGAACATGCAGTTTACACATCATCCAATGCTTAGAGCTCCCCCTGAAATTACAAATATAGTCTTAAATACTGAAAATCTGAGTTCTGAACTGTAGTTATTAGAAAAGTGAAAAAATGTGAATGTTTGGGTATCCTTTGATAGCAATATCTCATGACAGAGGCAGTTTTCATCTGTGCTCCAAGCTTATGTTGTCTTTATTAAAAACTAGTAGTTGTACTAGTAACTTGCTTTGTTTTTTAACTCCTAAACATGAAAAGCAAATGTGAATCAGCCTCTTTAAATTAAATATGAGAAACAATTACATTTTGACAGTTTAATTGCATTCTTCCTCCAACATGGCATTCTAAACAAGATACCACATGTATTTAGCATGCTGATTATATTTTTAGATTGTTTTGCAATTAAGAAAGTATCCCTAAAAGAGATAAAATAATTGGTTGACTAAATCACTATTTCTTGAGGGAACAATATTAAGAAATGAATGTTGAATGGCTATATCCATAATAATTAGCTTTTAAATCACTGCTTAAAGGTTTTAGGTTTTTAGCCTTCAAAATTGTATCTGTCATTCAATTTGCTGCATATTATTCAAATTTGCTTATGTAAAAAAAGAAAAAAAAAAAAAAAACTACTGCCAACAAAACAGCCTTCAGTATAGCTGACATGGGATCTCTTGACTATTAATGTAGAAAAAGGTAGGCACCCAAAATGTCTTTCACCAGAAGGACAGTCCTAGTGCACATGTCTGATAGGCACTGTGTCACTGAGATTGCAAAATGAGAAAAAGGCACTAACTCATTTCTAAAATCATGTAAATGTATTCAAGCATAGTCCAGTTTCCCAAGAGTGCTGGATGGCCTTTATTTTTTTTTGTTATTATTTCAAACAAAGCTGCTTCTTTCTCCTCTAGAGAAAATGCAGATTCAATATCAGAAAGGTTCATGAATTTCTGTTATTTTGCTCAGTAGTTCATTTAAATGGGGTGGTGGGATCTGAGTTTGAAAAAGAACACACCTGCACCCCAGTTTAAAACAACTTTTGGGTCACAGTCTTCTGAAACTTTGTTTTAAAAAATAAAAGAAGCTACTTAAAATTTTCAAGCTGGAATAAAACTTGCAATGCTGTTGAAACAAAACTGTGATTTTAATTGACATTTCAATCCACAGACATCTCCCCAAAGTTTTTTTGTTCTGACAAAATATTTTCATTCAACTTCTCAGACCAACAAAAAGCTAAAAAAAATCAACTTAATTCAGTGAAGTCAAAGCCAGTCTTTATACTGATCATTTTCTATGTAAATTTTTGTAAAGCAAAGCCAGTATTCAGACAGGAGACACAGTAGGCTTATAATTCACAACAAGACCAGATGGAATTTCCTGGAACTTGTTTTTAAGATACCGAATAAAATCATATTTAGAAGAAAGAAAGTGAAAGGCTGAACTGCAGCTGAGTCTGAAGCAGCATTGTTGAGACTTTTCATTAGGAAAATAAAGTTTGACCTGTTTGCAATGCTCTTTAAAGTACGTTGATTTCATACATTTACTACTGAGGTGTGTACAAAAATATGCAGGTAGAGATGCCAGTAGTTCACAGAGGAATGATTTGTAAGGGAAAAGGAAGGTTAGCCTGAACATATGGGACAGAGTGAAGAAGACATGCTGGTGAGAACTGGAGTGAAACAATGCTGAATGGTCTGATCAGCTGAAAACGTTCCCAGGCCCTAGAAGCAGTATAGCAGAGATGGCCCAGGGTTAAGAACAGAACCAGAGAGGTAAGGAGAGATAATCTGGAATAACCAGTAGATACAGTTGGAATAAATGCACAGACATTTCAACACACAAGTTCACAGCATCATGCTACCTATTCTTCTATAAAATGACTGTGAATGTATTGTCCACTCTGGTTGTTTTGCCCTTTTATTACTCTAGTGCAACCCAGTTTTATAAAAGGATGATTTCAAGTAACTGGCAAACCTAAAAAATAGGGTAATAAGAGACCTGTATTAAAGGGTAATAAGAGACAGTCACAAATGCAAGCTCCCAGAGAAACAGCTAGATATACCTGATCAGGTGCAGGAGATGGTTTCAGAACTGTTATTTCAAGGGTCAGGAAAGAATGAAGTGTCTTCTGGTGGCAGGTATAGCCAAAAACTATTTCCAGCCCATGGGAAAGCAGTGGGAAGTATTCCTGAACTCTGAAGATCATGAATAAATTCACAATAGAAACATAAAGGAAGGCTATATGCCTTGTATATATTGCTGTTTTTTCAACAGTTACCATACCAATAAAGGATACTGCTTCCCTACAAGCCTTACCATACTCAAGTTGATGCTTCTGTGTTTTACAAACCAAGAGCTGACCTATCTCCCTTCAAAGTCAATAGCTATCTTCTGACTGTAGCAGCTGCCTAACACAACAGTAAAATCACAGTGGCTGGGGCTGGAATGGTTACACCCAAACGAGCTTTTAACTAACTCAGGTATTGATAGCAGCTTGTCAATAGCTGACAGCTGGGGTACTGACAGAAAAGAGCTGAGCAAAGGTATTTTCTTACGTCAGCTGCTAGATGATGGCACGAGACACCTAATGAGCTACAAGGCTAGCAGACCCCAAGCCATCTTGCTTAGCAAAGGCTTAGGTATGCCCACCAGTGCACTTACAGGGTGGCTAAACCAGCGTCTTAGTTCACCATCGCTGAAAGGGGAAGCCCCATTCCTCCCTTGCTTTTGCCTTCTCCTGGCTCTCTGCTCTCGCTGCATACCTTGCACTACTCTTGCCTTGTTGGACTTCCCACTGCTTCAGCAGGTTGCATGAGGCCAGCAAAGGCCCAGCAAGGCTTAGTGCACAGATGGGGCAGACTGATCAGGCTGTGAGTGCAATCGGAGAGGGAAGAAAGGGGAAGGGTGAGAATTTCCTGTTTCACCAACAGTGAAGTGTTAGATGAGCTTGGCCACCTCAGTTTCATCCTTCATAAGTTGCATCCACTGCAACACGGACTCTAAGCCACAAGGTATTATTTCTATTGAAAGAAAGGAGGATAGATGGAACAGCCTGATCAATTTATGTCAACTACTGAAGAGATTTCTGTGCATTTTTCTGAACAAAGAACCATTAGTGCCTCTTGCAGATTTTTGCAGAGATCCAGTGGTCATTCCTACCATGTCAATTGCTAGCTGCATGTCTCTACCAAAGGCAGCAAAACTGGACTGTTTATTTGTGACTGTATGTGGCTGAGTATGCGAGGGAGGGGAAGAGCACAATTCTTGTGCAGACATTTGTCACAAATACACCCATCTGCAGGATAACTGCTGTGAGTGAGTCTTGTGCTCGCGAGAGTTAGCTATTCATCTTCAGGAAGTAGCATATTAGTCAATGTGTTCAGCATTGTACAGATGAGCTAGTTATGTTGCATGTGTAGAAGCAGTGATGTGTAGAGGTGCTTAAAAGTCAAGTTCCGGTTGTTTCCAGGATATTCAGTCCAATAGATTGATGGACAAATTTATTTCTTATACCAGATTGTCAGTGTTCATAAGCCAGATCCCAGCATATTAGGAGTCCTATTAGGAGTCCTATCACCAAGCTCCTTCAATGGAGTGGAGGCAGGGAAGATTTCTGTATTTGTCTATTGCCTGTAGAAACTAGGCAATCAGTTCCCTAACACAGGTGCTTCAGTTAAGGGTCTAAAGCTAGGTGAGATGAGTCTGGGTCACTCAGAGATGCAGGAATAGCAAGCTGACACTTTCATAGACCTCCTCCTCAGTACTGCAGTAGTAAAACTGAATAAACTTACAGAGTTGTAGCTTGTTGCTGAGATTCTTTCCTCAGCCATCTTAATTCAACAGACTTGATTCAAGTTGGATATGCTGATAATCCTGTCTTAAAAACAAAACAAACCAAAAAAAAAAACCGCCACTGGGAACCTCTCTCTAGTTCAGAATTAGACTTTGGAATTTTCTTAACCTATAGCTGGTTTTTGGCACAGGGGACAGACTTTAAATGAGCACAAATTGGTGAGCTACAGAGTTAGAAAGAGAGAGGATTATTTAGCTTCAGGCCAGACATTTTGGGGGAAACAGACCAGAAGTAATATCTATTCCAAGGAGAAATGCTGATAGGCTGTGGAATTAAAGCCCAGCTCTTTCTTCTCTTTCCTTATAGTCTGGAGTTTGCCTTATAGCTCATCATATTTTTGGCTTCTGGCACATATTTTATTAACTTCCATTATATATAGAAACAAAACAGACCACTATTTAAAAAAAATGCTGTGAGTAAAAAAAGAAATGTAATGGCATATTCAAAGAGTAATTAAAGACTCTCTTATGAAAGTTAAAAGCCAAGAAGAGTTTGAGAGACTTTCGTACACAAAATTCTGCACAGAAATTATATGAACCCTTTTGTGTTCACATTTGTGAGCCATGTGACTCCCCCTGAGATTTAGTTTGGCTTCTCAGTTTAAAGCATTACAGATACTGAAAACTGAGGACTAAAAATTTGGCTTGTATTTATATCAAACTCTAGCTTCAGTTAAGACGATGCAGAAGGCTATAGAATCTGGACCTCACTTAACTCATTCCAGTCTGCTCAGTTACTGTCACTATTAAAAAGGACTTCATATGCCAAAATCCTTTAAGCCCAACAGAGTCTGATAAAGATGCCTGCAAAGGTAAAAACTGTAAAACTTATCAGTATGCTGTGCATAGGTTGAATGCCATAAAGAATGAAAGATACACAGGAATGCAGGTTTGTTTTTCCATTCTATTCTTCCTGTTCCAGAGATCTGGTCTTATCTCAGATATTTGTAAGCGGCACTAAGGCCACACAAAGCATTAACATGAAATACGCTATCAAATGCCATGTGATCACGGAGCTAGACTATGGGCAAGGTAAAGGCTGGTAGCTGTGGGAGCTGCTGATGCTACTACTCTTGTTTTTCTTTCGCAGCAAGCATTTTGCTGTGCACAAAAAGTCCAGTCTGTTTCTCAGTTTAGGTGTAATAGCTAAGATATCCTGGGGAATAAGCAAGAGAGCCCCTAGTAATTTTAACCATGTCTTCTGGAAGAGCTCCGCCCAGGGAAAAATGCCTGTTTTAGCTTGTCACTGTTTCATAGAGATTAATGAAGGCAATGGAGAGGCTGCTCAGGAGTTTCCTCACTCCCCCTGTGCACTGCAGAAATGGGCATTACAGCAGCTCCAAAGACTTCGGCCTCTGTTGTGACAACTGTAGGCCAACAGGAAGAAAGTACAGCTGGAAGAAGACAGCCACAGAAATGAGGGAGGCTTGATATTTTTGTAACCACCACAAAAGCACCTTGAATCAGGTAAGCTGTGAAGAGGAGAGTGCAGGCAGGCTAAATTGTTATTAAGTTCAGCTTCCCTGAAAATAGCAGTTTATAATTACACCTGACCTAAAGTTGCTATGAAATCTGCAGAAACATAGAACACACCTGATATCTGAATTCACTATTTGTTAAGATTCAATTCCTGGGACAAATGGTAAGCTAATGTAAACAGATGCAACTAGGCTTAACATTTGTTAAAAGATTTTCAAAGTTTGCACATCTTTTAAATGAACAAGCCCCTTATTCCTTACAAAGTCTGACAGATCTATAGTTTTGCAGCAAACTCACTGAAAACCTATCCTTTTTTATGTGGTTTTAACCTAAAACCTTTTGTGCTTTCCAGAAATTTTTCTTTGAGTCTTAGGACTCATTTGAGTTTGAAAATCAAAGTGGAGACATGAAAGGAGGGAAACCACATGAATCGAAAATACAATATCCATGTATAATCAAGTATGAATCTGAATTATAACCTCAGACCAGCAACCATCAAACTTTAGGAGGTTCTTGAATCCATGAGCTCGGCAGGACCTGGTGCATATGAGACAGTCTGCCATTATAACACACGTGCTGCAGTTCCAGCAGAGGCGAGACGTTGATGTCTTCGTACGAATAGCGTTGTGGGACACCAGTTGTTTTAAAGTGTACTAACTCATTTATTTCCTCACACGTATGTCCTCTACCTCATAGCTACAAGCCAATGGGAAGTTATTAAATATCATTACAGAGGCCTTTAGCTGGAAGGGAACTGAACATCATGCCATGCAGAGTAACTTGCTTTCCTTCTGCCCCTCCCCAGTTCATTTCAGTGCTTAAAATACAGGGACTGGATCGAAACCTTAAAGCATATTACATAAATAAAAGCACAATATAATTCCTCATTGAAATAAATTATCTTTTCATATAAAAATCTTCTAAAGCCCATTTCTAGAAGAGTAATAGAGCTGCCAGTCCAACACCTGCAGGGTTGGAAATAATTTACTTAGCCTTACTGACTTTTAGGCAGGTTCTTCATTTGATGAATGACCCAATTAAACATCTGTTAATCACAACGTTATCTCATCTCGAGGTGAAATACCTATTTCTCATATCCTATCTTTCTGTGAGATAACATCAAATATTCCCTGATGCACAAGGCAAGATGCATCTTACGGTTTAAACAAATTTGCTGGGGAAAAATAGCCTTGGCCTACTCACCCGTCTTGAGGAAACAATCGGGAGGCCTGTGTTTTTTATTGCCCTTCCCCCATCAGCACAACCTTCCCATAACCTCAGGCTCCTGAACTCTCTTGTACATTTTAGGCCTTGATAATAAAGCAACATCTGCAAACTTACAAGTGCTTTACTCGAGTTAATTGAGTAAATTGAAGCAAGATGCGGTGCAGGGGTGATCTATGATCCCAGGTTGCGGGCCTAGAAGGGAGACAACAGATTTACTGCAAAGACAGTGGGCGGCCTTTTGTTCAGGCCCTGGTTCACGGGAAGTTTGAGGTCATGAGGGATTAAAATATCTTCAGAAACAAATGGAATAATTTGACTGAAATATAAGGCACACAGTGCCAGCTTATGCCAGGAAACCAGGTGTGATTTATGTTCCTTCAATCCAACACATTTTTCTGATATCTGCCCCATTAGGTTGAATTTATAGATTATGGGGAGAATATGTATCCTTGTCTCTCCTTTTTTGACATATTTGTACTCTGGGGAGTAGTTCCAAGTACTGCAAAACAAATAAAACAATGCGTTACCTTGTATTCACAAGAACAAGGGCCAGTTCTATTTAAATCTTAGGAAAAAAAGAAACATACCAAAACAAAAGCCCCACCTCCCATTTACTAAACTTGTTTGGGAATTATTTATTAAAAAAGACATTAAACAGGTAATGCTCTTTCTCCTATAATCTGTACAAGTCATTAAGTTTAAGCACTATTCGCCACCTTGAAGCAATTGGATACACTGTAATTTGTTTTATGGTCTCACAGATGCAAGGTATTTGCTGAGCTATAAATACATAAAAGTGGTTTATATGAGCAACCAGTGCCCTGCCTGAGTTAGGAAAGGAGAACCTCTCCTGGTTTTGCTATTCACACACACACACACACATGCTCATACGCTATATATGTACATATTATTTTTTTAAAGCCTGTCTCACTTTTAGTGGGATATATTGTCCCTTTTGTAGTTTCTCTGCTGCTTTATTAAATCCCAAATTCCTTACAAAACTGTACAATTTTAATAACACAAATCCATGCAGGTCATAAAGCTGTCGAAATGTACCTAGCACCAGCCGTGATCAGCTGCAGTGATATCATCAACCCTGATTAGCTAGAGCTGGTCACACGACAAGGTTTTATTACAAGTGTCATTTACATTTTTGACAGTTTTACAAGGCTTAATGGCTTTGTATTAAATCCATTGTGTTTCAAGGAAACTGACAGTTCAGGGTATCTTGTAAATACAGTGCTATGGCATTTCCTCAGAAGCAACATTCAGGAAAAACGAAACATCTAGTATTCCTATCGTAAACATGGACATTTCACAAAAAAAGCTTACCCAAAGCAAGGTTTAAATCCAGGAATCAGAAAAAGCTAAGAAAACATATTTTCTTTTATCAGGAGAGGGGTTTTTTTGCTTCTATATCAAGCTAAGTATGTCGTCTTGTAATGTACTAAAACTTTTGGTAACAAAAACATTAGCAATCACAGAAAAACCCAAGGAATGTTGCCCAAAGAAATTAATGGAAAAATGCTCTTCACAGTCCTTTGCAAAAGTTTCCTAAGAAAACCTCATTTATTTATTTATTTATTTATTTATACAAACTGCAAGCACTGCCTGGAGGCAATAAAATGTTTCTGAACTTCTTTAACAGGCTGGTATCTATTTTTAATTTCATGAAGAAACCTTGCCAAAACTGATCAGTTCTCACATGGTTTTAATCGGAAACGGGGATGAAATTGTCAACACCACCTGTGTTTTTACTTTTACCTTGGGGTTCATCTGAGCCTAAACTAGAGATGTTCTGAACCAACAATCCTGTACTGTGAATGGCAGTAAGAATCCAAATCTGAATCCTGGCTTATTATATAGGGCAATTATTTCTGAAATTAAAACAAATCCCCCAACCTGAAAAAAAACTTGACTTGAACCAAATAGGAGTTTGCACAGCAAAACTCAGATTAGACCGATCATTTGAGTAATTTTTTCCCCCTGCAGAGTATGTATTCATGCATGTACGAGCTCTCCAACTGATTAAATTTGTACAACCTATTATTTAGTATATGAATTAGCTTCTTATTCCCAGATGTATTTCATTCACTGCTGTTCCTGTGCCAATTTCTCAACAACATGGCACAAATATCCCTTATCATTTACATACACAGTTTTTATGATTTTGATTATATCAGCATGATAAAAATGGTACAACCTATGTTACCACCTCTTCTTTATGTGATGACCAGCATGAATTTACTCATGCCAGTAAAGGTTATACCAATACCAGTGGATGAAAGATTTTTGCTGATATGGTTGAACTGAAAACACACTAGAGATTAACTATTCATGTTAAAAGATGAACAGTGGCAAAACAATACTCCCAAATGAAATAGTTGCACCAGCGCAAGAAAATGATCTTGCCCTGGACCTTAAATGGTAAAAGATTGATGCTGTTTATTTCTCTGACTTGAGCTGAGTAAAGCATTAGAACTACCCTGACATTTTTTGAATGTATAGCTCCTTAAAGGCTTAATTCAAAAAGAAAAAAATAATTCAACCTGTGATAACTTGCCATCTTTGCTGATACCAAGGAACAGAAAGGGAGCTGCTGTTTGGTTTTGCCACATGCACACATATTTGTTTCAAGTTTAGATTATTTCTAGAGATGACTCTGGCATGTCCCTGTACTTATTAGCACAGGCTTTTCAGCTTCTCACTGATTACCTAAAATGGGGTCAGCCATTTGATTCATCCTAATTCTACATACATTATTTCAGTGATTCTCTAGCCCATATGCAAGTGATAGATAGACTCAATAGATTGCTACCAATACAAAAGCGCTGCAGTGTCCATAGCAATTATCCCCAAACACTGCAGGAGTTCAAGAGACAGACTGGTATTTGGGGTAAAGCACTGTAGAGTACTTTCGGTAAAGTGATTCTGTCATGGCTTGTCCGGAGAAGCTCTTTAGGCCGGCTCCTGTTCCTGATTTGCAGGCAGTCTCTCTTCCCCTCATTCATTCCACTGAGCCCCGTTACCACTGGTTCCCTTCCCAAGGCATCTCCCCCCAGCTGGTCTGGCCAGCCACAGGACAGTTGTTAAGAGCCACCTCATACAGGGCAACCACCCTTTCTCGCTGTTGTTGGATCTTTTGTTGAGACTGTAAAAAAGTCAGTTTGACCTAACACCAGGCATTTTCTAGGTCAAAACTTGCCCACTGTAGAAGAGAGGCACACAGATGGGTTATTGCAACCCAAGAGCTACAGCAGTTCTGTGGTTTTTAGGCTGGCGAGAGGGAAAGGAGCAGCCAGGCCCAAGCCCATGTTGGGCAGTGTACAGGATGTAGAGAAACCACTTGTGCGAGTACACTGCTCTTCTCCCCCACACCCCAGCTCCTCTGCCAGCATGCTGCTGTTTCACTGAGGGCCCTCTCGAGTGCGTTGCCTCCCAAGGCAGACGGTGCTTCCTCCTGTCTGTGGCCCTGCAATCCAGAGCCAGCATCCCTGGCCTACACTGCCTCAGCAGCAGGTTGTGGATGGGCTGTTCTGTATTAAAGTTTGGAAATGAAAGTGAAAGCACATGTGAGACCTGCTGAACAGAGCAGCAGAACCAGAGACTTAGCTCTATGCCAGAAGCCACAAGCAGATAGAAATCACAGGTTAGTCAGGAAATTACTTGCATTTAATTTGGGGCCATGTCCCCTGGGAGGAGGCTAGTCTTTTCCTGTTGTGCAGTGATGTTGCCCCCGGGTATAATTTGCCTTTTTCATAAGCAAGGGTGCTATCTCCTCCTTCCTCAAAGAGACCTTTCAAAGCCAACTGAGGAGAATCAAATGTGGCACTTTAGCAATAGGACAATGGCAAAGTCGTTATAAATTGACTTCCTCACTACGAGCTTCAGTAATCTTGATGTATTACTAGCATGATTCTGCAATAAAACTGAAGCAGCTAGTTCCTCCACTTGAATTAAAAACACCCTTCCCTTCCACTTCAGAGAGGCAACCCCACTCCCATCTTCTGGGATGACATGAGGTACCAGGCAAATAAGTCTCCTGCTCTTTACTCTAATGCCCAAGAAGGATCGTTTCCAACCAGGTGTGGACCTGGCCACAGAGCACAGCACACTTTGCAAGCCTCACAATGAAGCAGAAGCAGACTTTGTCTTCCTTCCTAGCTAACGTGTGCTTTGCACACTCCTGGATACAGAGAAGCTGTCTGGGGAGGGGAGATGAGAGGGACCTGGCTATGCCCCAGCGCTGGCAGACACCCCTGGGCATGCAGCCCTGGTTTTTGAAGGAGCTGGCTGTTTTGCTTAGCAATCTCCAGAACACCCAAGGCAGATCTGGCCAGGATCCAGGCACCGTATTTCCCTCTCCTCTACAACACATATATTGGAGAAGGCTAAATCTAAGTTCTGGTTGTATAAACTACTCCTAAGTGAAGGAACCATAATCGTTTCAAAGCCTGCTTCTCCTGAAACTCCCACCTCCCCTTCCTCAGCAGGTCACAGGCGGTAAGTGAGGGCTGTGCAATTGCCATCTTGCCACATTTCCCTCATCCCAGAGGAGCCGGCCTTTGCAGTTAGAGCGGTCATCTCTGAAAGCCATAATTAAGAGCTGGAGCAAAAGTTGACACTCTGCTCTTGCCCCCAAGTTTCATAAGTACTGCAGCCTGAGGTCCGTAGTTAGGTACGTGCTTATTGCAGGCAGACAGTCTGGTTATACCAGTGACTTCTTGACTGAGCCAAGGCTGGGGAAGCCATCTTAAAAATGGATAGGATGTTGTAACATAAAGCATCCGCCAACTTTTCCCCTTGTTTTTTCCTCCTGCTTTCCACACAAACAATAGCAGTTTTTACAAGCATGGGTCTGCTATAAATAGAGGACTCACTATAAAAACAGCATTTCATTCAGAGCAAATAGGTTTTCAAAAGTGCATTTTCTGCAAGGCAAGGTATTTTTAACAGTTCTTGGCTCCTGCTTCCAGATAGAATTCATAAAAATGTTACTCTGGATCAAGTGAGTAAATTCTTAGTATAATTATGTTTTTTCCCCTTCTTAATCCAAATATAAAAATTAATGGTTG
Source organism: Apteryx rowi (assembly GCF_003343035.1). NCBI lineage: Eukaryota > Metazoa > Chordata > Aves > Apterygiformes > Apterygidae > Apteryx > Apteryx rowi. The sequence continues at coordinate 589,203 of NW_020448897.1, read as the reverse complement.
TGCTCAGGTGTAATTGTTATTCCTATTCAAGATGTTTTGCTACTGTTACTCTGAAACATCCATATTTTGTGTCAGATTTGTTTTGACCAATTATTAATTCAGTGTCAGCAACTTCATATTTTGCAGCCTTTTATCAATAAATGACTCTCACTTAATGTCCCTTCATCACTAATTTACATCAGCTGTGTATGAGGCCATCCTGTCAACTAATTAGTCTGGCAGTGTGATTTTCTGTATGGTACATACTAGCATTCTACAGAGTTCACTTGCTGAAAATGGCGAAATCTCACAGATCTGATACTAATGTCCCTCTCTGATGGCATAAACTGTGGTAAGACCACATGATCATCACATTACCAAAATATGACCAGGATTTGTTCAGAGAGGTGGTGGAGTCTCCTTCTCTGGAGATATTCAAAACGCGCCTGGATGCAATCCTGTGCAATGTGCTCTAGGTGACCCTGCTTGAGCAGGGGGGTTGGACTAGATGATCTCCAGAGGTCCCTTCCAACCTCAGCGATTCTGTGATTCTGTGATTAGTCATGTGGGACTTCCAAAATTCATGACTTCCATCACACCTGCAATGTTTGTTCTTAAACATTCTGGGAGCACTGATTGTGGGCACCGGCTCTTCCCGTTTTGCACACCCTGAGCTATCTAGCAGTTAAGTCTCATGGACGTGGCATGTCCGCTCCAAAGTGTCAGTGTGCCTCTGTTCCCAGGACTGTTCAGCACTTCAGAAGAACAACAGACTAAACAAATAAATGAAACAAAACAAAATAAAACAAAACAAACCCACCATTACTGCACAGGAACTGCAGCCATAGCCTGCCTTGAAGGGGTTAATGAATTCCAGTTTGGTAAAAGTCTGGATAACTAAGACTTTCCCATGGCAGTAAAAGTTCATATTAAACTCAACTGGTCTTGGTTCCCCAGGCCTCACACAATCTCTTTTTAAAGCGGGACTACTGGATGTTGGTGGGAGTTTGGCCGAGGAGAGGGCGTAAGGAGAGACTTTGACGGACGCAGTCTCAGGGGACAGGGAGGTTTTCTCTGTCAGAGCCAGTTGCAGGATCAGGCCTCGCTCAGGTCTCCAGGATTGGGTTCAGGTAACTTGAGCCAGATATGTTAGGAAGAAAAATGTACATGTTTCTGGTATTTCATAAGCTGTATTTTTCCCATATGCTGAAGAAAATCTATTTACAATATTAAAACAATATAGACTATAAAAATGGTTAGTGGGCTACCAAAATGATTTAGTTAAGCCCAAGTCTAATTAAAAATATCCCATTAGCTGTGAATCGGTGGGGGGCAATTTAAAATAATGCTTAAAAATAGTGTTTCCTGGGGTTATAATGTAGAGGTTTACTTTTCTTTTTCTTTTTTCTTTAGCTGTTTCTTTTCTTTTTTTGTTTTGTTTTGTTTAAAGGGTGAATTAACATCTGACTGCAGGCTTCAGCATTCGCTTGCTTTTAATACCACATATTGTCACTTCTATTAAAAAGAAAAAAATCTGATTTTTTTTCATTTTCCTCCTTTGTCTACAAAGTGTGTAAAGAAAAGTGACCGAAAGGAGAGGTTAAGAATAGTTCTTTTTTTCAAATCTATGTTGATTGAATTAAAATGCTTGAATTTTATTGAACAGGGAAAAAGAGATTTTTAAAAGCCTATCTGTAGCGCCCTATAAAAGCATTTTTTTTAATAAAACTTCTGTTTAAAAAGTATGTTATTAGCAGTATATCCTGTGCTGCATATTAATAAAACAATGGAATTTTGTATTTCTTTTTCTCATAAATTACATAATTCAAACCTTAAAACACCTTTAATGAACACTGACTCGGCATGTGGCACTTAATAAAACTGGGCTAAACTCGTTTTCTGCCTGACAGGCTACCAGTGGAGAATGTGCCCTACAAGTAAATGATTAAGAGGCAGAAATCTTTTCTGGACTACTATTAAACACTTCAAAGATTTTCAAAGTCAGATAAAATGAAAAGCAAATGTGTTTCACTGCCTCTCAAATACCTCAAATGTTTTAGCAGGTGCAAGCAATGAAACCTTCTGTAGTGACAGCACTTTAGGGTCTGCAAAGTGCACCCTACTGAATTATGGGAAAGCAGGGCTTACTTCATAAAAATTCATGATTTTAGATGAGGAGAGATGCATGTCCTTAATACCCATCTACATATGTAGCACAGAAGGAAAGTCCCGTTGTGTTTCCCTGTGTCACAGACTTGTCTTAACCCTTTCTGGAATTGCTGGACTGTTTTATGTTGAGTTTCATAGTCTTTAACCCTTGCAAGCTTTGCCTTTCTTTTAATGCATTAACAGAGGAGCCAGCAGACAGTCTATCTTCTACGTTGTTTGTGCTCCAACAGATAATGCAGTCTGGGAGAGGAAAATTCAGCCAGTGGGCAAGAACAGTTGCTGGGAACCAGGGTGTCCTGGATTCTAGTCCTTACTCTGCAACAAGCTCCTTGAGTAGCTCCAGTGCCATAATTTAGCCTCCCTGTGCCTCAGTTTCCCCCAAGCACTGTATGGGCAATGGTACTTCTTGCCTCCTGGGGTGATACAGGTACTTAATACCATGAAGCATTCAGATATCAAGGAAACAGGGCTGATAGTCTGGCCGCTTTTTTAAATGGCACTTGCAGACTAAGATGACTGCGGAAATTTCTTCACTATTAATTTCTCTGGTATATAAAGGAAAGTCTACAATATTAAATAGTTGTAGCTGCTTTGAACTTTCTCTTCTAGAAAACTGTAAATGAAAGTAGGCTTATAAAAGCAAAGATAGGTACCATCTGGGCAGGTGCTGGTAACTGCTCTCAGGCTCTGCCAATTTACCAGACCATATACCTCAATCTCGGTCTGCGACTACTTGAATTTGGATTCAGGAGGATTTTATCAGATGGTTGCATGGGTTTTGAGAGCCTGACCAACAGCCTCTTTCTTGTGCAAGATTGTCACATTTCCTTTGATCTTTTGTTTTAACATTTAACCGACAAATAGTTTGTAGAGGATTAATAAATGACTAATACAAGCTAAAAATGCTATGGACCAGAATATTATGGGCTATATGCAATCAGAGGAACAGCAGAAGAAAGTGGTAGGATTGTTTTAAGCAAACTGCTCTGGGATTCTGTAAGGATTCTGTATTTATTAGAATGTATATTAATCAGGAATTAATTCTTTATGCATCCTCTATAAATGGAATGTAAATATTTTATTTGTGTTTATTTGTGTCCCAAAAGAGATTGTGTAACTAGAAAGATCGATCATTTTTTCCTGGGCTTGTGAGAGCATATTCTCCTACCTCAGTCTCCAGCCACCCCATGCTAACCAGGCTGTACTGTGAGTGTCCTGGCCCGGATGGGTTCTGTGGAGTGGCTGTGCCTACACCTGTCCCAGGGGGCTAGCAAAGGAACGCCTGAGTGCATTCACTAGCCACATAACAAACCCAAACTCTGTGCATTGAACTGAGGAGACAGAGCTATTTCAAACAAAATGCTGCACAGAGGAGGGGACTTGCAGTAAGTGCCATTACGGGAGTGGAAGAGCACAGATTTAATAAAGTCTCATTATCCCACTACTCGGCATCTGTGGAATCTATTTACCTCTGTGTCAAAGTGCTAAGTGAAGTGTCCAGCATAAACTCCCTGATGAATAATAACAAGCATGATTAACTTTAAAACCCCACTAACATAACTACATGCAAACAACTACGCTTAGTGCAGTGTTATGGTGGAAATTTTTACATGACCAACAGCTTGACATTCAGTGCTATGCTTCCCACAGCAGCTGCAGCTTCACCCTTTCACACCAATATATTACTTCCCATGGATAAATGTAGTGATAGTAATTCTTCTGTTAGGATGTCTGTAAGTGTGTAGATGGGAAGATGCAGAGTGAAATCATGTTACAAGCACAAATGTAGTCAGTTGTGCAATAATAGAACCACACGAGTAGTCACACATTAAAATAAATTCACAGAGTCTGACATTATAGAAGCTGAGAACAAATGTTTTGCCATGTAATCCATAATGAAAAATCATATAATATATAAAATAATCCAGATCAACTGAAAATATTTATGGGCCAGTCATGCAGCTGGTGTAAATCAGCATAACTCCACTGAAGTCAATGGAATAACACCAGTTCTAGGCATATGAAGATTTGGCACCCAAGTAATTTGGATTTTCAGCAAGAAAACACAGAGCTACTTCTCCTGTGGATTTGATGATTGAACCTCTGTTTGAAAGGTTGTGTTTTGAAATTCTGAATCAAGAAAATCGTATATTACATTTTGGGTTTTGAACAGCTTTTGCTGGCTGTGGAAACATTTAATTCATCACAATTGGCACTGAGTATTATCAGAGATAGGGTAATGGAAACTTCTAAGGATTGATGAGGTTTTTAACATTTTACATGTGTATTTACCCTTTTTATTTTCTAATACATGTACAGGATTGTAGGGCATTGGAGTCTGATCCATACTCCATTACATTCAGGAAGAGTCTTTTCACTAGCTTCCAAAATCTCTGAGTCATTCCTTTGGTCAGCCAGACACTTCTAAGTTGTACATATATGTATATCTCATGTATTGTCTATATTTATTTTGTGCGATGGGAAAAATTAACATGCCTACCATTTATTGAGATGTTTGCACATGAACATTGCATCACACATTTAAATAAATACAGATGAATTTATTTCAGCATGTGGATATCCAGACGTCTATGCTTGCCTGGTGTACATCTGGATAACTGAAGCATGCTCTTTCCACTTGTTTATAACTCCTTTCTTTCTGAACCAATTTTTTTTCCAACTTATCCAAGCCCACATTTCTCATTGGAGACTACATGCCAAGTTTGAACTGTTTTCATTTACCCAAGCATAAGTAAAACATCTGAAACAATTCTTTAAGCATGCTCAAAACCAACCATATGGATTTTTACCAAACTTTCCAAAAGCAACAAAAGTGTCAGCCTAAAGAAGTATTTTCTTCTGGAAACTTATTAAGGGCTTAGAAAGGAAGTACCTTTTTAACTAGCAAGAAACACTCAACTACCAGAGGATTATATTCAAGGAATTTTAAAGGTCTATTTCTGGTCAAATTCATGTCCTGTGCCATCCTCTTATGTCAGAAAGGTTGGTTAAATTTTGAATTGACTGCCAACACAGATAAAATACACAAAAGCACCTTTAAAGCATACATTGAAACTGTAAGTTGGGAATTTGGTCTTAACTTTTGCCACATTCTCGGCACAGTTTGGTATTATGCCAGGTTGTGCTCCTGAAGGAGCAACGTTCAGAGATGTTGACTTCTAGTCTGGCTAGAGTCTGGAACAAGGTATTAGATCTGCTATAACAGGAAACTTAGGAATGGGAGAGAGGGAAGGGAACTGACTCTGAACTCCAACCTCAGTATCACAGAGTGGTGCAACAGCTTCTTGCAGTGTGGCACAGAAAGTGCCTTATGCTCAGGCCCAGCTAATAGAAAGTGCAAACAGAGGAGACAACACCTGAGCAGAGGAGACTGTTAACCTAAGCACCTCGGCTAGATCCTAAAAGAAGCAACGTAGATAATTCCCACAGGGTATGTTCTTTTTCTAACAGACTTTGAGTGTAAAGTTTTTGGACCTCTCTTTAATTTTAAGATATGAGATTCTTTCTTAAGTGAAATAGTAGAAATTAAGCTACCTTGTTCTTTAACACAAAACAGCAGCAGGTAGTGCAGAGTCATTACGATGCACTAGTAAAGAACACTTTACAGCTGGAGTTTGGGCTGCACCAATGCTCCTGTCCAAACAGGTCCCAGATGCTGGTGAAATTCAGATCCAGAACTTGCTTCTCTTCTGCTTATTTTTTATTGGTACCAGGATAAAAGATATCCATGATTTAAATCACCTTAGACTTTTGAAAGATTCAAAACTACATCTTGAGGTGAATATTCTTGAATTTCATGTCAGCATCACTCATAACTTCTGAGCCATAGTGTTTGCCTGTTCTCTCTCTTGGTCATACATGCCCTGAACATACACTGTAAAATCACTGGAGTTTGTGCTGCTGGTCATGAGAAACAATGTCACACTGCACCCCCTCATTGAAGTGTACTCTACGCTAGTGTTCATCAGCCACAGTAAGGGTACCTCAGGGCTCTGTTCTTAGGACAGCTATTGCTGGCTTTGCTTTTGTGATCCTTAAACTGCCAGTGTTCTCATGAGAAACTGCACAGAGAGCAAATGTAACAGTGAGCATAAGTAGTATTTTAAGGACATAGGTGACTGTGAAACACTATCCTGGCTTTCCTCCCCATTTAGTCATGCCTTTCAGTCCACCCCTGCTTGCAGGTGACATGAATTCGATTATCTCAGCCGCTCAACCACCCAGTGAAAAACAGCAGCTCCCATCCAGAAACAAATCAGCATGAAATCAGACAATTGACAGTGGTTCCTCAGAAACTCTCTTTAATGTAGTTACACTGGGGACCAAGTTACCTATTCAAAACAAGCTGATCTGTCACATCTGATCCAACGGAGCATCACTGCATCTGCATTCATCCCATCCAGCCCTTTCATGTTTTTCAGATTACAGTGGCAATGGGAGGGAATCCTGAGGTGTTTAGCAAATACTATTATTTTATAAGCTCTGTTAAATAGTTAGACAAATATTCTGTAATCCTTCAGGCTTATCTTAGGTCAGCCACATAGTTAATGAACAATGATACCAAATGAGTAAGTTGAAATTGAAGCTGTGGCGAAAATGCCCCATCCCTTTGTCACACGCATGTATGCACACATGCACAGAGTCTGTTAAGCATTTACACTTTGGTTCAAACTTACTTGCCACACTCAAGAAAAATATAATTTCTGCTTTTAATAAGAGGATTGAAACCAAAGGGCATTTAATCTTTTATGATCAACAATAATATTTAAATGCTAGAATATATGAAATCTACTTATATCAACCCCTTATTACCAAGTAATATTTCCTTAGCTAATGAAGTGGATGTTTAAAAACAGATTGTTAGAACCATGTTTGTAAAAATCTGCTTTACTTTTCAAATGACTCACAGTAGATTCTGTAGAAGTTTCTATTTTTTTATATTTTTTTACAATTTAATCTTTAACATGATGCAAATATGTCTTAGCTGAAATACAGAATTACTACTTTTGGACTTGCCATACAAAAACAGCTCAGTCCCTGTATGATCTATAACCATTGATTTCTTCACCAAAGACTAAAATTTATGGCAAAGTACACAAGCACAGTACTATGTAGACATCAACTAGTCTACATCTTAAAGCATCGATTAAACAGAATACCTAGAAAATGCAAATGCCTAGATTTCCATGCTAGAGTTGTAATGATTCATTCTCATTTTACATTGTGTCAGAAGAATGACAGGCACGGTACAGAAGAAATACAAGCCTCTGTCATGAAGATCTTACAAAGGTCCCCATCCTCCAGATGCAGGTAGAAATTGTGCAGCTTTATTGTACTGTAAATTGTGCAGCCTCCATATATTGCCTTCCAAAAAAGCTGCAAGTGTCTCCTGGTAGCAAGAGGGAAGCCTGTGGGGTCCTCATTCAAGAAACTGTAAGTTCAAAATGGGGTCATTTTCTTCCTTCCTTTTAAATACTTCGTTCTTCATTTTTGCACATTGACTTGGTATCCTTTTATGCAGATGGGATCATTTTTTCCTAGAACTGTGTAGAATTTCAGGCACCTAAACTGTTGCCATCTTCCTGTCATCTTTTCATTGTCAAGAGACAAAGCCCTGTGCAGCACTGGAGAAATTTAAGGGAAATATTTCTCAGCAAGGTCCTGATGCTGTAAGGTGCTTAGCATCAGATAGAACTGGGTCCTCAGATAGAACCTATTCTGTTTTTAAATGGTCTGCGAGGGACACGCTTTGTCTGCAATTCATTCCAGCCCAAGACTGTGAACATAGCATACAATAGATGGATTGGTGTAAAACTATCCTAGATAACTGCTCGTACATCTTCCCTCTGTCAGTGAAATTTGCCATGATGTGTTCAAAGCCAAGAGGCATTATTTGTGCTGTCCTGGATCTGTTAAGGAATGGCAGGGGGAGGACAGAGATACTTAGGGATTTAAAAGCAGAGAGAACTCTATGAAAGAGATAAAAGGAGTCAAATGCACAAACCCTATTTGAAGTCCTTAAAGCATAAGAAAAGAAAGTATTAGACTTACCACATAGGGAGAGCTGGAATTTGTGTAGCTCTGGCCCCTGTGAACTGTAGCTGCTATTTTAGGGGTAGTCTGAATGTTTGAAAAGCTAGCTTGAATTCACAAAACTTTTCTCTATTACTTATAATGCTCTTCTTTTTCTCTCTCTCTAAAAGTTGGTTCTTTTTATTCTTGTTGTTTTTATGAAATACATCCTAGCCGATGAACCTGTTGTCATGTTGGATATCAAAACCAGGAGAGAAGTCCATGGAAGCTGGGCAATGGAAGGAAGTGAAATATATTTTATACTGTAGCTGTCTCCCATTATAAGTATTTCTCTTCTCCATAGTGCTAATACACTAGGCCTTGGACAGCCATGTTTATGCTAATAATTTTCTCCACAAGAATCCTCTGCATCTTTACTACCTTATCTCTTACGTAATATATTTCTATCATTGAACCTTCTTTCCCTTTCTGCTCCTTTTTTTATCACATTCTCTCCTAAACAAACCAAGCTCAATATTGATCAAGTCAGTTTTCAGAACTAATGGCTTCTGATGAGTTTGTGCTCAGGTAGCATATATTTCTCCTTTATTCAGTGCCTCCAACATTTACAGATCTTTTCCAATTTAACATTCACACTGATTGCCCTCAATAAACCGTTGCTAGTTTCAGGTTGCCAGCAATATAGATCAAGGAAGAGCTCAAATGATATTGTTTGCTGAGCTGCCTTTCAGAGGCTTGTCTTAACCCTACTACCGAATAATAAGGACATTCAAATTACTTTGTTCACTGGATTTACAACACTATGCCGGAAAACTCATGATAATTTGCTGACCAAGTAGATTCTGTGTGTTTCCTATCTCCTGTGAGCTCCAAAAATGTTGAAGAAAGACCTTTTATTTACAGTATTTTGTCAAATGGGTCCCACACCACAGTGCTGAAAAACCTGCAGAGATGGAAACAACAGAAAAGAGAGATTTAGTCAGACCTTCAAGCATCGCATGTATTCCCAGCTCTCTGGGCCTGTTTCCCAGCTCCCTGACACAAACATATTAAGAGGCTCATATGAATGAGGGTGTCTCTAAGTATCAGAAGGACAGTTTTGTGAACATCTTCCAACTTGAAAAATCACTGCCTGAAGCCTTAATGGCTTTCGGTATTGCAGAGAAAGAACCAAATTCACAAGGCTCGCTTCCAAATCAGAACAACAGCCAGTTCCTAAGACAATTCACACCATTGTTGCTATTCACAATCATCTCCTAAGTGTCAGTTTTGTATCAATACTGTACTTTTTTTTCTGAAGTTGAGAATAAGTATATTTCTTTCCCTTTTGGGCTTTTGTCCCTATCTTGACTGTGTAGGGTTGACTGTCTCCCAGAGTTATTGTCTCAAAACTACACATCACTTCTTCACTAGGACTGTAAGTATATGTTCTTTGCCTCATCAGAAGCTCTTCTCTGTAGAGTCATCTCAAAGGAAAATAGCTGGTGGGTTTCCGCCACTGCTGGATATAGTGAGTCTTTTCTTGAATGTAATATCTGTGACTCACAGGTTTATTTAATATCAGGCATCAGTCAAAGAGTGCAGTTATTTCCTGTGATTGTAGTTACTGTTATTATTTCCACTACACCATAAGAAAGCACTGATACTATAAAGCCATGTTGTTTTGATATTGGAGATTTATATAGGTTAATTCCTAACAGTGAGAAAATTAAAAGCAAAATATTCTCTTCTAATTTTGGTGAACTTTATTTCTAAGCCAAATAGGCACTGGGAGTACAGCTTCATTTCATAATCAGCATAAGCACCTCAGGCAAAAGTCTGTGCACACCGAGGTGTGCCCTACTATAGACTAGGTAACACCATGTAATTAATTGCAATTTTCGTGGCCTACCATGCTGGCCCTTTCCTGAATTCCAACCTATACATACATACATACGTACACACACACACACACACACATATATATATAAAGAATTTCTGGTGAACTGAAGGCATTTTGTCATATGTGGGTGATTCTGCAAAAATCTCTCCTGGAAATTCTTTACAATAACCAGAAGGTTCACTGTAAGAGCTACTGAAGTGACATCTAAACAATAGCCCATCTTTTGCTGAAGTAAAAGGTATTTCCCTACTGATCAAATTAGCTCAGTATTTCTTTAATCCACAGATCTATTATCTTATTATCTTAATAATGTATATATGGCCATACAAAAAGAGTCAAGGGAAACCTTTAGCTGATTTCTTATAGCACACAACTGAATGAATAGAAAGAACGGTGAAAGAGCAAGAGCACCCAGGAGTAGTTATGGTGTTGTTGGTCTACTGCTAGGAATACAGTTTTATCACATACACCAGCAAATAAGGTACAGTGGTATCGGCGGCATTCTTCAGGACTGTGACTGTTGTAATAAGACAAATATCTTTCAGGAGAGATGGTCATCCATGAGAAAGATTTGGCGATAGTCACCTTGCAAAGACGTGATCTGAAGTGTGCAGCTGTATGACAAGTGAGAGGGTCGAGCATTTACCATGACTCAAGATGTATGTAAGTAGTACCTGAGAGCTTTGTTAATGGCTCCTAGTGCTTGTTTATGTCTGAACTCATTGCAGCCTAGAGACTGGCTAGGATAAGAAGTAAGCTCTGCAACTCCTGACCAGAATTGTTTGCAGTTACTCACACATGAAGATACTTCCTTTTCCAAGGACTTGGTTTCTAGGAGATCACTCATGGAATGCAGTGCTGTCAGCCTAAGTGCAGGTGTAAGAGTCCGGCCCATATGTTCTTAGCTCACCTTCAGAAAGTGAATATTGGATCATTTGAGCAATTAGGCCATGTAGATCAAAAATGGGATAAAGATGGCCATTCCTCTTTAACACCTGCTTAATGTGTCTTACAATGCTTTTGCGTTGAAAATCCAGTAATAGAGCCCTAAATTCAGCTATATCTTTATGCAGCTTCAGTGGTGAACCCCAGTTGCCTCCCCCCAGGAGGACCAAACAGAGCAGCAGTTGCCTATCTGGCCCATCACAAAGCAAAAGTGTAAGCATAGATGCTTTCAATGACACAAAAGGTTACCACCCTTAACTGTTATCTGCTGTTCCTCAGCCAAAGGTTCCCATAGCCCAGCTGAGATGTTATAACTGATCTGTTGATTGTATGCAGTCCATTTCAGAGACATTTGCTTATATCACTTCTAGAGATCTTGTTTAATGTGGCTGGGCAGATAGTTATCACTGGTTTGAAATGGCTTCTCTTCAGCACATAGTCAAAAATAATAATATTTGGATACTAATTAGTGGATGAATTACAAGCCCACCCTTAGACAAGAAAATATATTTTCTTTTTCTGAACTTCAGCATTTCTGTACATGCTTTCATCTGCCTCATTGACCACTAGCCATATTTAATCAAAGATACAGAGAAACTCTTTTCTAATTATTAATCCAAGATCAGGATGCAGTAATTTTTAAAAGAGGGAAATAATGATCCTATATACATTTTTGGAGCATTCCTATGAGGTTCACAGGAAAGTTCTGATTCTGGAACTCAGGATTTCATTGTGTGATCACATTGGAATCCTGTCTTCTTAACCAGGTGGTATTTGTCAAGACACACAGCTGTAATTACAGATGTAATCAAATAGGCTTCTTAACAGGCATACCGTTCAAGTTCCACTTCTGTCTCCTTTGTTTAGCGCAGACTATGTTGTCTGGAACTCTAAGGAACAGCTAGTGAACAAAAACTATATCCAAGTAAATCTGCCACATAATCCTTTTGAAATTCAGTTTCATAGTTTTTTCTGACGTGAGTGCTGCTCAGCAAGTATCATGAGTTAAACTTGAGTCTTTGCCCTTTTAATTTCCATGAGCAGGACCCATAAAAGGTTCTGCAAAATGCTAGATTATAGGCTGAGCAGACTAGATGCAGAAGCCAAATTAACAACCTACCATGGTGTAGAAAACTGCAGATTTCCTCTGATGAATGGAGCTCATAGTAATTTTTTTTTTCTGAGTGCGAATTGAAACATTATTGTACAACTATTAGTTTCCAGGAAAAAATTGTAATTGCTTCTAGATGCTGCTCATTGTTTTCAAGAGCTCTTTAACCTTTAACTTTTTCAGTACAAAGGAAGCCTTGCTGTGCAGCGAATCTAACAAAACCATCATTTATAGTTGGCAGAGTTCATTAGTCAGTCGTAACAGTTTAATTATTAGCATTTTAATGCATGAGTGTTTAACTAGACAGAACAACAGTCCTTTAGGTACGGCATGAGACTTCTTAAAAGAAAACGAATTAATTGGTGCTGTTGTTTATACTGTGTCTCATTACTAAAATTAGACAACTAAAATTCAAGAAATTTTGAGTCAGATTTTATCACCCATTAAATTAATAGTATATTTGATGGCCTTTTCAGTACATTTCAGTTTTAATGAAAATATTTCTCTTTAGGAGGAATAAAAGCTCTTTTATATTTTGTTTCTTAAAAACTGATTATGATGAGCTGGATGAAGCCAATTTCTTAAGTCTGATTCCTGTCTCAGAATTTACTTTTGCATTAAGTTGATTTCCCTCTGAATTACCTCTGCTTCAAAACTGCTAATTAAGCTAGTGTGTCAGCCATGAGGCAGGCTACTAGATATTTGAGGTAAATAGTCTAAGAATTAAAAAGCTGTATATTTTTCAAAAAAATTTTTGATTTTTTTTCATTAAAATGTTTGCACCAGTCCAATTCCTGTTTCTTAAAAAAGTTTGATGGAAAATTTCTCCTTCTCTCTGAATTAAATTCATTCTCTAGGATGCTATTTATTTTCTAGATTACAGTCTTGGCTTAATCCTTGTAGGACTTTTTCTTTTTTCTTCTTCTTCTTCTTTTTTTAAGGATTTCTGGAAATAGCAGTTGTGTGGGAGCTGCAGGTCTGAAGGGGGATATTTGGGAAAGGGTTGGATTGCTTGGGAGATCAAAAGGAGAGAATTAAAAAAATGTGGATGCTTATCAGAACAACACTTCCGGACTGTCAAGGAATCTCATTTCTATCTGTGGACCAAAGGAAAATATGTGAACGTGGGTTATCTTCATTATCTTGGTATGGCAGGTTAATGGTGCTGGCAGAATATGTACTAAGAAATCCAACAGTGTTGTACATCCCATGGTGATGATACTACTAAGCAGTGTCACTGCTGCACTCTTTTTATCACATTTACAGTCTACATATGTTGAGGGGTAACTTTTATTCATCCTTTTCAACCTCTGGCACACAGTGACCAGCAAATGAGGTATGATACAGTTCCCTCCCTTCATCCTCCCTTATTCTGCTTTCCCCTTCCCTTCCCTCCCCACCCCTCCCTGTCCCCTCCAGAGTATGATATATTTTATGGATTAAAGCAAGACAGGGACTAAAAATCTTGAAAAGCATTAGCTTCTAGCATTTTGATGAGGGCAGGAGGAGAAGTATGCAAATAGATTGATAGATTCACCGATTTCTTTAAATCCTGAGATCCCAAGCTGACTTAGATCAGTGGACCTATACCTACATATCCCATCAGAACCATTTGGCCCTTGATGTGTCTGGCTGTGATTTGATGTCTCAGTCCTGAGGGCGGTGACAGACTTCTGCAAATTATGGGGTGCCCTGAGTGCTGGTAAAATAGGTGGTTTCAGGATGTGACCCTTAGTCACTTATTTCTCTGTAATTTGACAGATGATGGTACATGGCAAGGAAAATTTCCCAGGGCCTTAATGGAATTAAGAGCACATGCTACCTGTGAACGATTTTTGTTAAAGATTTCCAGATAAACTGGTTGTGTATCTGTAGCAGCTCTGTGTTTTGTGGATGATGAAATGTGTTGCAACAAGACTTAAGAAACATTTTAAAACTGTCACTTCTTACAATTTATTGCAGAGAAGAGTGTTACATCATATTTACAACAACGTTAAATTAGAAACTTCAGTTTTTATGTAAGGAATAAATACCTATTCTGTGCGATCATATAATGACACCTACCTGTCTTCACCATTATTTTATTAGTGCTCATTAATTTTAGAAGGATATTTATAAGCAGAAATAAGCATTTGTCCTGGAAAGACCTTTTCCCCAACATTTCCAGATACAATGTGTCTTTAGTCAATCAAAGGGTTTTTATTCAGGAGGTGGAAATGCCAGCTCTCTGGTGCTGAGATGTAGTTTCTGGAAGTCTCTTCCAGATGTGAAGCTTTAAGGAATTAAATTATATTGGGAAAATGGATTATCCCTAGTGGAGAGCATTTTATCGCCTTATTAGGTTTAGGAAGCTCAGGTGATACAGAAGAGTGAGGGAATGAGATGTTAGTAGAAATTGCTTCAAATCACAAAACAACAGGAAAAGACTGTCACTGGTAATATATGGATATCATCGTGAAGTCTATTGCTAAGTTATCGTATGATCAACATGTTATCATCCAGTCAAGTGACTGCATAAAGATGGATGTTAAAAAGACAGGGCAAGTTTGAATTGTCCCTATACAACATAACAAAAGAGTTGCTAAGCAAATGTGATAATGTTTTGATGGAAGAGTGACTCTGAATAATCAGCCAGCCTGCTGACAGAGGAATGCCACCTGATCTATGGGGCGTGCATTTTTTACACTATTTCTGCAGCTGTTTTTCCTTGATTTCTGTTCCCACTGTCCATCTGATTAAGCTTTGCCTGTGTGTGTGTGTGTGTGTGTGTGTGTGCGCGCGCGCATGTGTGCATGTGTGTGTGTGTGTTTTGTACGTATCATCAGATGTTAGCTTGCCCTCTGAGGGTATCGGTGTCCTAATTAGCACACCAGTATTATGCAAAAGGTAGAAGCATTTCTGGTTCCCTTTAGACACAGAGGGTTTGCTTATCCTACACAGTCTTGTCTCAGAACAAGGGAAGTTTGTTCCTGGAGAACCTGGTTGGTGTCCTCTCCCCGTGAATGGGACAATAATTCCTCTTGGGAATTCTTCTGGAGGTTTAAATAGACTTGCAGCATGGCTTTTTATAAGCCTACTTGTGTCTGTATCATCCTTTGCTTGCTGCTGGAGTCAAAGCTTATGGCTAACACAGGAACACAGACGTAGGCGTGCAGTCACAAGGCTTTTTAAAATATACTGCTTGTCTATAGTTTTTACCTGTATACAAGGGAGAGCTGAAGGTGTCTGTCTCTTTGCTAGTGTTCTAGACATTAAAGCACGGTTAAAACTTGTTAGGATTGTAAAGTAAAGCACTCAGAAATGAAGAAATGTGAAAGTTAAGGCAGATATATAAATTTATTCCTCTTGAAAATAGGAATAGCAGTGGAGGCAGTTTTTAATTACATAGCCGTGTTCTGCTTTCCCTAGGTTTAGGCGTGAGTGAGAGAGCAACACAGTGCGCACATGTATTGCTATGCAGTCTGGGAGAGCATATATTAAACCTCTTTTTCTTACCCATAAACAGAGATGATTCCAAATGAAAGCCCTAGCTTCAAGCTAGTGAGGGACCTTAGGGAGTTCAAAATCAGGATCTGGATTTGGATCTGAATTTAGCAGCTTAGGCCCATCTGCAATAAATACATACAGGATGAAATGTAGATAACTGAGATATAAGGCTATATAGACTTCAAAGTGGCTGTGATAAAATCACGATAACCACAAGAAAGAAGTGGTGTGTGATCTCAAATGAGATATCCCCTAGATGTCTATACAGCTTAATTTTCCCACATTGTGTCCTTTTATCTTCAATGGATAAAAGGTGAATTATTATTATTATAGGCAGTGGAGTAGTAACGCTTGTTATTCAGGTTGTCTAGCACTTTCCATTGTTCCCCCTTTTGCTTATAACTTTTGCAGACTTTAAACTTTTGAGCTGAAGTTTCCCATACTTGGTGTTTGCCTCAGGTTGAATTTGATCAAGAATAGGTATTCCACTTTCAAGATTGTAGCAATAGTGCTGGCAATAAATCATGTCAACATTTGCTTCTGCATTTATAAACTGTCATTTTAAGATAGCTGGAGAGAGGACAAGAGAGCGAACAAACGGACAACTTTAAAAGCCTGCACCGTCATGCTTACCTTATCAAGAAAGCTATCATGTTAAATCTCAAATGACAGAAATTCAGACAGCAGGTGGGCGTGAGATGAAGTAGAAAATGGCATTTCTCACATGATGGTACCTGTGCTTTCCTTCTCACAGGAGCAGCCCCAGCTTGAATATAGTAATCCACCTGCTTTAATATCTGTAGGATTCAGTTTTCACATAGCAATGCAAAAAATAAAAAAGGCCTAAGTATGAGAAATCTGCACACCCTGAGAGCTGTCCCACATTCCCCACCCAATCAGCAGATGGGAGCTCTGCTCAGTGAACCTGCCATGGTAGCTGATAATTATTGTTGTATTAATTGGTGCTGTCCAGACCAGACAGAATGTAAAAGATCCCACTGTGTCCAATAATTAATGTTTTTCCCTCACTGCAATATCATTAATAAGGGGTTCCTCCAAGAAACAAATAATTGGATGGTTCAGCTTCATTAGGGTATTTTTAGATAAGGTTTGGTCTAGAGACATATAGGAAAGCTTATTATGTTTATTTAGACCGTATTATCTATTGCTAATGTGTTATACTGATTTTGTATCTTCCACATTCTCTGGGATTGCAATGATAAAAGGAATGCACAAATTATGGTTTAAATGAACAGAAATGCTGCTTCTAATTTCCTTATATTAAAATGATGAAAAAATGTCATCTCAAAATAAATATCACCAATACCCTGTAAGTCTCCCCTTTTCTCTGAGACACACAAAGGTATTGTCACAGGAAGACAAAAGTCAGATTTTGCTAATTAGAGATGAGTGTAGCGGAACACTCTTGTTTTGGCAATTATCTGAGTAGCTTTTGAAAATGGAATGTGTAAATCTGGTTTTGGAAAATAACTTTGAAAAGGGTCTTTTTCAGAAGTATCATTTACATGGTCATGTGTGACTTTATTATTCTGCAAAGATGCCTTGGGAATCTGACTCACATGAAAACTCGATATGCAAGTGAGCTATAGACCAGGATGTGGCGGATTTACACAGGAAACATATATGGCTAGTCAAAACAGTTCTGTTTTACCACAAAGGAGCTTTGCACATGCTTTGCAAGGATTTTATGTGGGAGCTTATTCTTAAACATAGCATATAGCCAGTTTTTCACAACCCAAAGTTATTCCAGTTAAATTTTTAGGGCAGCTTAGCCAAACAGGTCCTATTCACAGCCGCATCCTTAATCTTATCACAAGACATAGGTCCCCCACTAGGAAATGATAATCCACAGTTTAGTGTCTGTATTATACTTAGTGCAAACACAAGAGACCACATTCATCCCCAAGTCATTCTCTAAATATGAGAGCTCTTATTACAACAGGGAGGCACCTGGCCCACAGGGTGTCAGACAGTGGAATGGACTCATCACACGTTCTAAATAAAAACATCATTCTAAGGAAAAACATCATCCGGGAAAGTACTGAGAGACTTAGATTATTTCAGTTGATCCTTGTTAAATTATTTCTCAGTCAACATTTTCAGTAAGTTGTTATTGTAGAAGGGATACTGAGCCAGAATCTGATTTCAGGTATTTACAAATCTAGAATAATTCCATTAACTTCTCACTGGGGCAAATGAAAAAAGAGTGTACTTCCTACCTCCCCCTTGTATACCTCGTTGCAAAGAATCCTGCATATTGATAGTTCTATACAAACTGTTACCATCATTACTATTTTTAAAACAAGAACTCTTATAAACAGGAAAAATAACCAGACAAATATCTAGACTTACCACACTAAATTCCTTTCATGTAGAAGTTTATACAGCTCCAGCAAAGTTACCATATTGTAATATCCTTTTGTAATGGGATGTAATTTTAAGTAGGATATTTCATTAGTATAAATGGTCTTAAACAGACGCACAGAATTTTGCTCCTTATCCCTTTCCTATCCCAATGTTGCTGGATCCCTACCTACTCTAGGATAATATAGAGTAAATCACAATTCTGCTAATGTCAGGGGTGTTACACCAGCATAAGTCATAGTACAATAAAGTCCTTGGAGTCCCGGGTTCCTCAATAAGATTCACAAAAGTAAATTCCATTACCATGTGTAGAAATACATCTTTTTTTGTAATAATATGACTATAAACTTTTGTACTTGAGAACAGCAATAGAGGGACCCCCTTGAAAGCCAGATATTGATAGCTTGCTTTATATTTAAAGATGTCAACAGAATACAATGGTTCTCAGCATCCATATTAGTTATCTTTAGTAAGAGAGAAGAAGATTTAAAGTAAGGGAATGAGGTTAGCAATGTAACAAGATAAAGTCATCTCCAGCAGCCTAGAGGATTTCTTTAATCTTATTTTTAGAGTAGAGCTGAGGAGCTTTTGCAAAACCAAGTTGTTTGGATTCAGTTTCTATTTTATCTCATCCACTAAAGTTTAGAGGTGAAGGGGGGAACAGATAAAAGTTTTGAGCAAACTGGGTGGTTTTACATTGCTGTCATCAACCTTCTCAATCTGGGTTTGGTTTTGCAAAACCTGTCTTAATCCAGACTCTCTTTATCTAGCCTACCAAAACACAAGGAGGTCTTAGAAAAGTTTTAAATTAAGAGATTTTTTTAAAACATGTATTTTCTTATATTTTATATCTAGAAAACTGCCAATTATTTTTTTCCATAGACAGTAGTGTGTCCATGACAAGTGTTTGATAGTCAAAAGTAGATATTTTTCATTTAGATTCTTTCTTGTGGAAAATTCTCTCCAAATTAATTTTGCCCAAGGAAAATTTTAGTATCAGAGAAGCACCTCTTTTTATTTACAGGAAAATTTAATTTTTAATATTTCAACCAACCTGAACATTTTGATTTCAAACTAGAAAGGTCATTCCAAGATTCAGGCATGGGTCTGCATTTTGCTTTTCAAGCCCATGATGTTAATACACAAAGAAGCTTTTCTGTAGAAGAGAGCAATCTGGAGTGAGACTATGGTTCACTAAGAACAACAGGGAGGAGAGGGGATCAGAAACAAAATATCTTTTTTTTTTAATAATTTGGTCCACATATACAGAAAGAACATATAAAATACAACCAGGACGTATTATTTTGACTCTGCTTCTTCTACCCCTAACAGATGAAAGATTTATTGCTGAAGACTTCTACTAGGAACATCTTCTTGCATGAGGGGAATCCATTATCTGCTCTGAAATATGCAACAGTTGCATATTTCAGATGCAACAATCAACAGAGAAAAAATACTTCCCTTGAGATTAAATATATCTAAATTGGTAATTTTCTAATAGGTAATTCCTGGTTACCAGTGTTGTAACCAGCGTTGTGCTTCCTCTCAGTCAGCCTACTCAAAGCTGGAATAATGAAAACAATTCCAAGAATCCTCTTGGAGCTAGCAAAGAACCAACAAACTTCTAACCTTCTCATTGACCATCAGACTAGCCACATAAAGCAGTACATTTCGTACATTTTATTGCAGCACTCACCATGGCCTTTGACCTGGGACCAGAATTTAGATTAAAAAAAACATCTTGTTTCCCTTGCGTGTCACCTCCTTCCTTTCAGAGAAAAAAGCAGGTAAATCAACACTTGCTTTTCTGGATTGCCCTGCAGCAATTGATTCTTTTAATACTGCCAAATATTTTTGTCTTGTCTCCAAAAAGCTTCTGGGGCTAAATGTAGAAGTCCTGAAGGACCTCAGGCCTTTCCTTAAAGGCTGAGCATTCTTAGCATTTGTTCCTACATCTCTAAAGTTCCTGCAGGCAAAGATTTACAAGCTCTGTCCTTTCCCTGATATTGCTCAACAATGAGGCTCCTGGAAGAACAAGAAAGACAGTGTGGTTTGAAATGTCAGTAGTGAGAAGATTATACTTATTTGTACATCTTCTTGCTATCAAATACACCATCTTACAGATTTGCCAGTGCCCAGCTGCAACAAATATGTGGATGTGCATCTGCTGGAACTCGCTGGCTGATGGTTGGAAAAGGGTGTGTTCAGTAAGGCTTGTTTCATTTACGGTCAAGGGACCTTGCCCTTGAACTGCAAGGTCAGTCTTGGCCTACCTTTAATGTTTTTGTATAGTTACACAATTGGCAATGATGGCCAAAATTAACTGCATCTGTTTGCACTAGGCCCAAAGAGCATGATCCACCCTATAGACATAGTTCTAGCCATTGTGATTCAGAAGCAGATGAGCTCCAGCCTACATGACTATAATTTGTAGAAGAGGAAAAAAAGCCAAAAGTGCTAGTAAGAACTATAATTCAACAACCTGTTTGCTTAGTGATACAAGTCAACTCTCAACACCAGATCCACAGAAAACAGAATCAAGTTTAAGGTTCTGTCTTCCTATTCAAAATTACCTGCCTTTAATTTCTCATGAAACCATTAGCTTCCATGACAACTGAATCACCAGAAAATAGCGATCAAAGAAAAATCCTATAAACTAAACAAATGAAGTGATTTCTCGCACAGACAAAGATTTTGTTTCTATTCCTCTCCTTAGACATTTAGGATGCTCCCTGGTACTTCCCACAGGGTTTGGGTGCCTGGGCTGATGAAAATAATTTTACACTACCACTCATTAAGTGCTCTAAAAGCAGAAAGCCTGTGTAAACAGGTTCTTCTTTTTCTCTCTACCATGTTCAGTTGCTGTGTTACTATGAGGAAAATGCATTCTGATTGTCAATGGAGTATGCAGTTGTCCAGTGTTTTTTATTTTGTTTGTTGCAGCTTAAACTGAAACTGGGAGAGATGAGCCTTCTATGACTATCACACAACCAGACTGATGGCTTTGAAAATTTGCTTAAAAACAAATCCTCAGTGCTTCAGGCAATCTGGACACCAACACCAATGGCTAGGAGAAAACAAAGAAACTTAGGAGGAAATGTCTCCTTATGCTCACTGCCAACCCTTGAATTATTGGGAAGGCATTCCGAGAAAAAGGGCCTCCAGTCAAGTCAGTGAATGGAAGACCTGCCTCCAGAAAAATCAATTCTGTGTGGTACGAACCCAGTGCCTCTGTTCTGGAGGCCTTCCTTCTTTGAAGCCGAAAAATCAATGAAGCTTCAAAACTTCATCTCAGCTCTAAACTGCTGTAAATCTTATTTGTGCTATGAAAGGAAACAAAGTACACTGAATGGGTAATCAATTGGCTGATATGCCCTGGAAGTGCTGCCGCTTCCGAGTACAAGGAAAATCCTTTCCCTGTCTCCAGAAGGTATTTTCTTTTTTGCATTGCTCAGGGTGCTCCTGCTTTAGCACAAAGAGAATATCCCGTGCTGACTTGTTGTAGAATCATTTTCATTTAAACATGACTTGACTGAAAAATGAGCCAGTTGTATTTCAAGGGGATAGGCAACACGAGGAGGAGAAAGAAAGCGGGGATAAAAACCACACAGATTGCAATTACAATAAATGATACACACACACACACACACACACACACACGAAGAGGAAATTGAAGAATGGAATCTGACTCTCCTTGAAATGTAAACTGTGTACAGATTTACTTTTAAAATGAACAGATGTTTTTGAGATTAAGGGAAACTACTGTATAAAATGTCTGCTGGATGCCTAATAGTTAAGATTCCACAGTCCATGGTTTCTTAAAGCCAAAGTTTCAGGACTCTCCACTTTCTAGTAAATTATGAAATGGTCCAAAAGATTCATAACTGCTGCATCTCTCCAATTCCTGATTTTATATTCAGTTCCCAGTGTTATCAGAGATCACTTCTTGGCATGAGACCCAGAGATCTATCATTTTGCTCTTTAACATTGCATAACATTATCGTTGGCAGCCCTGGAAAAAAGACAAGCATATTTGATAAATAGCACACATATTTCCTCCAGCAAAACATGCACAGTTGAATCCTTCATGAGACATCAAACACAGTTGCAGTTCATGCATGTTGCTAGACTTACTTTTTTTATGTCTTTTGCAGAGGATAAAGGAACTACAGAAGGGAGCATGTAAGATTTTACCTTGCCACCTACATTTTGAATGGCAGCAAGCTGGAAGCCACAGCCTTAAACCCCTTAAACACTCACTATTAAAGAGTGCTTATAATACATTTCACCCATTTCATACATGTCCAGTGCCTGAGAGAGGCACTTCAGTGTAAATTTTACATCTGCTGCTCAATTCTCAAGTACCCACTCAGGGACATGAAAGTACTTGATGAATTTTGTCTTTTAAAGAGATATTTCCAAATACAGCATTGTTATAGTACCTTTCAACTACAATCTCTATGTGAGAAGGTTTCAATTAATAAAATATATATTAGACTGATGTGCCATGGGACTTAGGAGATAGCTGTTGGGATGCCTGCACCTTTGCAATGCCCGATGATATAGCAATAGGTAACACTTGTATATTCCTGTTTCTTGTGACTGGAAGGGTTTAATGCACACTTCATGCATTATAAAAATATATTTTGGCATACTGGGAGAGGTAAGACATATGTATTCTGTCTACACCATTATGTGAGAGGATTGTTTACCTTTAATTTTTAATCCACAATGGTCCTATCTTCAGAGAACAGCAAAATTCAGTTAGCCTTTTACAGTTTCCACATTTGGCTTCTTTCATAGCAATATCAAACACATGCTCACACAGACAGATATATAGGCTATATATATGTACACACACACACAGACACACACACACCACACACACGAAAGAGGAGTCTACTTTTCTGGTGAATTGGCTCACTCTTAAAATGGCTTTTTAAATAAATGAAAAAAAGTCAACGCGGGAACTATCAGATGTAATTCAGAATTTTTAAGACATCTAAAATGTGTAGTACTGACTTCAGAGAAGAACAACAATGCCTGGGAAATGTGTTTGTAATATTTATACAACAACACTGTCTGCTGTCTTGGTGGCTAATGAAGAGATAAGCCATGAAATACAACACTCAATGGACAGATGCAAAAATTAAACTGTAAATCCATGATGAGTCCAGAGCAGGCAAAAGAGATGCTTCTTCATGCTGTAATGGACTGTCTTTTTAATTATTATATTTTCTTTTCACACTAGCTGATTTCTGAGAAGTAACTGAGTGTTGCATCATATTTACAACATATTTGAATGCAACTGTTATTTTTATATAAGCTCTGATTGACAAGTTAACGTAATGATGAAAGGATACAGTTTTAATGACAATAGAAGTATTTAATTTATATAGCTAAATAATTTCAGTTCTCTGTATTATATATTTATATCTGAATAAGATCTTTAGCTAGAATGATAATACTGAAACTAATGACACACCAGCTAAAAACTGGGTGGTCCATGATATGTAGAATTAATATAGCTCCATGTGTGATCCAAAGACCATGAAAGTATCTTCAAACCTCTTAAATTACTTCAAGGGGGCTTGGATCAGGCCATGAATGGATGGATAGAACTTCATCTTGAATAATTTTAGAGATTTTTTCTTATTCCCCCTCCTCTTTCCCTCCTAGGACTCTTTGAAATCAGTAGGTAGCTAAAAAATAGAGACAGAAGATGAATATGCTGAACAAAAGGGTGTTTGGGGTATTCACAAATCAAAACATTGGTCTAAAATATATATAAGAACAAAGAGCACCTGTGCACATTAATACTACAAAGCAGGTACCTAATGAAAAGTATATTGTGATGCTAATTTACTCTGAAGCTTCTTGTCTATTTATAGCCTTCAAAGTACCTTCATTAAGAAGATGTGAGGCACCACAGTTTGATTACCTTTTCATGTGCATTACATATGCAGTGTAAAATGATGTAATTGCTTGATTGTTCTTATTAGACTTTTGCTATATATATATATATATATATATGTATATATGGTATTTTTGTAAAATCTGATAGGCGAACAAATGACCTTTTTTCTAATTCACAAATGAATCTAATGCAAAAGTGGTGCCAGCACTGGTTATTGTTTCACAATTTGATTTACATTCTCCATGCTGTGCCTGGTATATGCAAGTAGGGGCAAAATGGCTGATGTTTGCAAATGCCCGAAAGGCTAATAAAGATCACCCTGCTCCCAGCATGCTCTCTGCTGTCAGAAACCAGCAATTAACTTAATAGGGTTCTTGAAATGCAGTAGATCCATGAAATGTGGCATGTGTTGACATTCTCTGGCTGATCTAAACAACCTCCCATCACTGAGTAGCAGGATATGTTTGCTATTTGAATTATTTAGGAGCTTGTTATGTGAATTATAAAGCAGCACTTTGCAGTATTAAGTCTAATATTTTATGATCTTCAATTGATTAGGTAGGCTTTCAGGATTACCTATAAAGGTTAGGATAAAACATTCTGGATTCTGGCAATTCATCTGCAGAGCTGAAGTTTCAAGCTATGTGCAGCAGAAGGTGGGGGAAAAAAGTCATCTTTCTTTTACCTTTTCTTCCAAAACAATAACCTGCTTTGCTTTTTACACAGATACTTGCAAAAAAGGTCTGTTTTGAGAAGAGATGCCCTATGGCAATAGGTATACAGATGGGGAACTGACTCATTCAGAGAACTTTAGCTGCATCAATATTTTTATGAGTTCTAGCAGCTATTCATTCAGCAAGATGTTTATGTGCGGGAGAAGACAAGAAGAAACCCACATGCAGCGAGGATGAAGGAGGAGAAAAAACCCAAACAGATTGGATTTGCACAGGAGGAAAGAGTCAGGCCTGAGACAGAGCCAAACAAAGGTAGTGGATGATAAATAAGAGGTTGTATAAGAAAGCATAAAAGCAAGAGTGACAAAACACAGAGGAAGAAGAGACAAAGGAACAAATCTAAGACAAGGTGTAGAGGGAGGATGAAAAAGAAAATAGGAGATAAAGGAAGAAACAAAGCAAGATTTTCAAAGGAATTAAGAATAACCCATGAGGTCTCACAAAGCTAATGTTTGGTCCTGCTTACTTCTTCTTTCTCACTGCTTTGCTAGTTCTGTGCTACTGACTATTGCTGCTAACAATAGATGTAGGAATATTGGGTTACTATAAACATAATTAGCAGATTTAATGCTTCTGCCCCTGCAGGGAAGAAGAAATCTCTGATCTTTTCTGACTGGCCTTTTGGTCAGCACCGGAATGAAATCTATCAGGCCTTCAAAAGTTGTGTCACTCCCATTAAGAGCTACGCTTGCATTTGTTTTAAAAGATGAGGCCTAACCCAGTAGCATTTTGTTGAACCTTGTGCTGGTCAGGAAGCATTTTGAGATCATCATGAAATATATACCTCAAAATTACATGAGACTTCAGTAAGATCCTTTGACACATTTGGCAATACCAGAGCAGACATCTTTCAGAGTGTAATAAGCTGCCCAAAGGCCCTGGAAAATTGTTCTAGAACATTTTCAGTGGATGTCTTTTTTTCTTTAAGGTCTTGGAGTTGAAAATTACCCTCATCATGTTGACTCGATATTGAAAGTGGCTTTTCACTAAACAAAAGAAAACCCCTGGCTTTGGACCTAGACACTATTTTTTCCAAACTGGTACTGGTACTAGCCTCATACCCTCAGCTAGGGATCACCCTGAAAAGGGTGCAGGAGCACTCCCTGGCTAAAGAGGCACCACTGACAGACCATTTCAGTAACCGGTGGCTCAGCTGCTTTGAAATATGCACATTCAGTAAGGAGGAGGATAGCTATTTCGAGAGAGCAGAATTTGTTTCGGGGGGGCTGGGCTGCTTAAGAATTAATAATTGACAGAGCCTCTGGCAGTTCAGCCACTTTTTCCAGATCCGGTATCTCAGACTGTCCACTCCTGTATGTCTCTTTAGGAACATGGCATTCATGCAGTAAGTTGGTTGTTACCAGCTAAGACTAGTCAGTACAAGTCTGTAAAAAAGTATATTATTTGGCATTATCAGATACATTTATTTCTGTCAGGCCAAACACAAAATAAATATGGCAAAGGAATAAAACTCCTCAGCATTGCAGAGCAGAGCTGTACAGAGCTATGAAAACTGCACCCTGGCTACAATACAACACTGCGTGTACATATTCCTTGGAGTTAGCTAGAGCTTTCTATGAGATGAATGTAAACCCAGTCCTCTTCATTACCGAGTCAGATTCAGCACCATACCTTCCCCTACAACCCATTAAAGTCAACTTTCAAAGGAAATGCTCCTTTTAAACTTGAGAACAGCCAAGCCTGCCTCTCACATTGTACTCTACTATTGACACAGGGTGAACAGCCTGGCCAGCAATTATATCACTTTTTAGCTCATCTGAAAAAACCGCTGAGCAGTCAATGGCTGGTGTAAGGACACCGCAGTCTGCATTTACACGCACCGCGTAGTGCGGCGGGTGAGGTGTGCGGGTCCGTGCCAGGCAGGAGCTGCGCTCGGTGGCTGGGGAGCCCTGTTGCAGCGCACGCAGACGCTAATGAGCTCCAGAGCTCGGCACGCTGGTGGCAGCCGCCTCCCGCTCCCCAAGTATCTCAGTTCCCTTTAAAGTTCGGTGACACGTTGAGACTTTCCTGTAATTACTTTCCATGGTCAAAAACGAAAGGGCGGTGAGGACACCCCCTGCCCCTCCCGGAGCGCTGTGGTCACGCAGGCGGCCAGCCCCTAGCTCCACCCTCACAGCTGGCTAACCGCTGCCTTTCCCCTGCCCTGGAGGCAGCCGAGCACGCAGGCAGCAGACCCGCGCCGCGGCGGGGGGAAACGTGCGCGCTTTGCCACGCGGAGCCAGAGCCTCTTCGTGCTCTTGGGTTTCTTTGCACTGAAATGTATCTGCCTTATAATTTCTGAATGACAAAATCGTAAATGTCAGCGTCTTATCTTTACTCAGCAAACAGTTTACTAAACACAGCTCGTAATATTTATGGAGCACGCTACTCTTGTTCCCAGCAATGGAGATCGAAGCACGTTGAATCTGGGGGTGGTGGTATTATATAAGGGAGAAAAAAATAAGGCAGAACAGTATGAGACTGTTGGTTTATAATAGTCACAATATTACAACCAGCAGCCTTAGATTAATGTGATGTAAATTATTGTATGCTACTCTTTTTGCATATGCATGGATTTTCTGAAAAATTATTTATTTTTAACTACTCCTTACTGTTCTGAATGCAGTTATTGACAAGTAACAAGGTATGGATTGTTATTGCTTTTTTTGTCATAAATCCCTGTAGACGTTTAGTTAGCCTGAATTAAATTACAATCATGTGTCATTTATTTTGCATAAAATGAGACATAAGTAGTCTTAATCATATAGCTATAGAAAGAACAACCACACCATTGTTTTCTATATTTGAACAATAATTCTACATTTAAACTTAAACATTGTAATTAGCAGCTTTGTTTGCCTTGCTTAGAAGTAAGGTAGGTAAGATTGACACCTCACTTTTGACACCAGACATTAGATTTAATAAGCATAATTTTCATTTATTTAAGTCTAGACTGATTTTTTATCAATGTATTTATTGTAGAAAGTAAATGCAAATAAAGCAAGTTGGCATATTTATGAAGAAAGCTGAAATGACTTTTATGTGTTGCTTTGTCCAACTGATAAAATACCTACTGGCATGAAAATACCTATAACAAGAGCTGAAATCACACCAAACTCTAATTGACATGTGATTTTAAAAAAATGCTCAGAGTAATAGTATACTATCTCCTAAGTAAAGATTCTTCTGTTCACACTTTATCCACTTCCAAGAATCTTTTTGTCATGTAAATTTGAATTGATTAGTTTTTAATTTGAGTTTCTAAAAATGTGCTCTGAATACTTAATTCCAGCAAAAGTAGATTTTTTCCTGCTACTAATAACAATAATTGCAGTCCACAAATGTGGAGCCTTGATGGATATTTTTTAATACCCATAAACATCAGCTGCTTCAATGAGCTTTAATTTCACAGAAAGCCCAATATTAGTTACCTATGCTGGTAAACTTAAAGTGCTCAGTCAAGCATTGCTATTCAAAAGGAACAAAGCTCTTTAAGTCCCAATCCTGCTCTTTTGGTCCTTTTTTATGCAAGCAAAATTGTCTGTCGCTAGGCCAAAAATTGCAGAACGAGGTGTAGCAGGATTTGACACATGAGCAAATGAGAATTTTGTCAAAACTAAGATCTGTGAGTATGAATTCACTCTGGACCTGTTTGAAAGTCTTTTGCTGGCACAGGGCTCCTGCTCTGTCTTAGGAAAGCTTTGGATCAGGCCCTAAATGGAGAATGGCATTTCCTAGGACTCAGGGGCCAAACCTCGACTGGGAGTAGCCAAAACTTAATCTGAAAGCAAGGTGAGCTTTGCTGCTGACCACTTGCAGTATGACAGTGTCTTTACTGTAATTATGTATACTGTCGAATACTAGTGCTTCTTCATCAATTGCAATGAAAGGAATGAAAATATAGGTGATGACTGCAAAAGGAGTAATAGTTAACCTGCACATAAAATCACAAAAACCGGAGTATATCCCCAAAATAAACAATAAATCTGATAATGAATCATCTTTCAACAAAAAATAAATAAAAAGGAGTAAGCTGTAGGATTTACCAAGAAGAAAAAAGAGCTAAAATTAATTAATATTTTAGCTAAATATAGAAATATAAGCATTTGCACAAAACTCGGGTTTTTTTCCAACAATAATCTTAAAAATACAGATTGTTTTAAAATTTCTGTTTAACATGTTAGAAGATGCCTCACAAAGAATATTAGGTTTTGATTGGCTTTTTTTTAATCAAGGTAGACGATTAATTTCCTCTTTCTGGACATCAAAAACCTCATGTATTTTTATAAAGTGACATTCATACCCATATTTTTTATTGTTCGTACATTACTTTTGAAGCAAGCTTTTTGCTTTCTTTCTCCTTTAAAGCAAAAACATATCAAATATTACAGTATAGGCATAAAAATAAACCATATTTGAAATAATCTAAAGATTAAACTTTATTTTTCTTAGCTGATTGTATTATTTGAACAATAATATTTTCAAAAAAAATTATTCATATGACTGATGAAAGAAAGTACCTGATACATGTTTTTATTCAAATATTACTCCTGTGGAATATTGGCAACATTTTATGTTTCAGCCTAAGGTACAAATTCCTTCAGAACAAGTCAAATGTCTTTAAAGAATATTTCTGTTTGAAAAGGAATTAAGCTTTCCTGAAAGAATTTTAAAGGTTGTGATATTCGCAGTCTGATAAAGCAGCACCTTTAATGAAATTCTAATTAGCAATTTCATGCACTTTGCTATTAGTCATATCAGATTAGTGCACATTTTCACAGCCTTCCTTTAATTAAGTGCACTTATTCCAAGTTTCAAACACTTTCCTTATAAGATGAAAACTATGCTGAAATGTTATTTAGTAAACAGCAGACGTGTGAAAGTAAAGGTGTGTATCTGTATGCTGATGGACATTTTTAAACTGTCCACAGATTTATACATTTATAGTTCCTGCCAGCTGGTTTACGTGATTTGTTTTATGCTATTTATTTGTATGCACTTTGGATGTGCCTTTAAAAAATGCAGAGAGATGAAGTCCGGTTTTTCAAATGGCTCAAAAGTTATTCAAAAGTTTTTAGTGGTTGATTCACAGATTTCAGATTCAAGCAACAAAAACAAAATCTGGATTAAAAAAATGCAAATGGTCCAGTCTCAAGTAACGCTATTTACTTTTCTGGATATCATCTTCTGTCACATCACACTCTATGCAATTGCAGCTGAGGTCCTTGATATAAATATTGCATGTGGGCCCGATATTTTGCCCACCCAAATGATCAGTAAAATTCCCATATGCTTTAGTGGGAAGAGGCTGGGGCCTTATCTCTATTATAACAATATTGCATTGCAAAGGCAAATACTTCTAAAATACTGTACATAACACTCATCTCTCTGCAAGCTGATTAACTTATGGTCAGCGTTGTAAAAGGTGAGAGATTACAAATAATGCATTAATTCACAGTACACCTTGCTTGGCATGATAGGAGCAACACAGGGAATGATTTAACCTACATAATGATAAGCAAGCCTATTATGTACATGTAGATAAAGGATATAACCCATTTCTTACTCCATCCACAAAGTCACATCTATAAAAACACCAACAAAATAATTTTTCATGTTTCCCATATTTTTTAATACATATAAGAATGTTTTCTTATTCTCTARACAAAATGTTTTGTTTTGTTTTCAAATGTTGCCCTTCCAGGTACTGCTCCTGGGAGTCTGTGGTGTTCCAGGATTTGCATTTTATTATATTAGCTAATTGCACATGTTTTTAAACACATGTTCTCTTGCTGATGTCATTCATTTAGACTGTAACATTTCTGACATTTTTAGGTAGTCCCCCAGGCCTCATAGCCCTCTTAGCAGGGTCCTTTCAGTGAGGGGTGTTTGCTTTATGATTACTGACTGACATCTCAATAACTTGGAACATATTGAGGACTGCATGTCTATTGAGCAGCTTTTTTAAATGCATGGTCCACTTTGTCAAGTCATGTGCAAGCCATAATTTAGGATAATAATTACCAGACATGAGTGCTATGAAACATTGATGTCTACACTTTTTCCCCCTCTAAGTACTGAATTTTAATACATTCAGAAAAGGTTTTCCTAAGGCCAAGATAAGCCCCCCAAAAAGCTCATATGGAAGCACTTTAAAAGTGATAAATGATTTGGAATCTATACTGTCTACTGATGTACGTCTCAGGAAAGAAAATTAGAGCTAACAGGTGTTAGATAGGGAATGGTGAAGCATTTTAATAGAACTGTCAAAATGTTGGTCCCAGATGCTGACATTAATGCATGCAACAAGGAATGTAATGCTGCACTGCCATTAAATGATTATTTGTTTAAATTTCAAGTGGATGTCAGGAAATCCTAACTTTGTCCACTACTTCTCCGTACAGGCCATCCCTCCTGTGCTTTCCTCTATGATTTGCATCAAAGTGTAATGGTTATATGGCTCACATCTGCATGCTTTAAATAATCCATGCCTGTCAAATTTCATTTTTTCCTCTCAGATCAGAACCATTATAACCCCTTCTCTGCTAGCCTGAAGTCACTAAAACTATATTTGTACATTTGGGGAAAAATATTTAAATACTGCAAGTTATGGGATAATTAATCTTTGAACTATTTTCTTATTTCAGATGCATTTACTAAGTAATCTGCATAAACTTGTAATTATTATGTATTTATAAGATATTTTCCATGTAATCACTAAGTTGTTACATGGTCATATGAATCTTGTAAATTATAATGATACTGAGGGGTAAGGGGTATGGGGAGGGGAGAACTCTGCTGCTTACATTAAAAAGCTTTTCCAGAAATCTTTGGAATTCTCTTCAGTGAGGTGGTCTGAGAAGGCAGAAAAAGCACGTCCTTTAGAGATTACTAGAATTTCTGCCAACAAAAGAGATCCAATATCCAAGCACAGTTCAGCTGGGTAAAGGGGAGAAGGGAGTGGGGATAGTGACATTTTTTTATCTCTTATTTTAACAATAAATCATTAATTTAAAAGTTGCTCTTATTTTTCAGAGAAATTGCTGCCATTTACGGTCTGCTGAAAGCTCAGCATCCATTCATGCTTCAAAGACAAAAGCGAGATTTCTCTTTCTAATCTTTGCAGAAGCCTAAATAGGATGTAGCCTGTAGTCAGACCATCTCCAACTGTAATCTTGTCAGAGCTCAGCACACATGCATAGGCGTGCTCACAAGCACACACACACGCACACACACACACACACACACACACACAGCATTACAATCACAGTATTAATAACACTATTTCTCCAGCGTAGCTGAAAGAGAGGAAGAAAGAGAGCTGTGTGATTAATGTCATTTTAAAATATTTGGGAGGCCATAAATAGATATTAGAACAAATGAACTGATTAGAACTGAGCAGCAGAGTGGGTCAGATCAGAAACATGGGATGGATGAGCCTTGGATATACAGTCATAAGTGGAAACGTATGCTATAAAAGCAGGTTGGTTAGTTCATAACTGGCACTCTTATCTCTCTGTAGAGCCTGGGGTTAAAAGTCAATGCCTTTTTGGAAGCTTTTCCTTTCAGACAAGATATAAAACCAATGCCTGCCTAACCACTTATGTACATTAATGATCCCACAGTGCTTTCCAAAAGAGGAAAATATTAACCCAGCCATCATAATAATATTCTGCTTACTTATAACCTCCATACAGTTTAAATTCAATCTGGTGTTATGTTTTGACTTCCTGACCCAAATCAGTGTGCATGTAGCTCTGAGCTGTTAAGCAGATGATCATTCCATTCCAGCAGTAGATCCATCTCTCTGGTGCCTTGGAAGAGATTTCTTAGTTTGTGTTTCAGAGAGCTTCTTCTGGAAAATATGCTGTATATGAAACCATTGGCTGAACACGACAAAGCATCCACAGGGCCATTTTTACTATATACATCCTTAGTTTCCTGTGACCACACCATTGCCAGGGACGGCAGATGGAGAAAGGCTCTCAAATCCCTCTGTTGGTAAAAAGAGGAAAATGCTCTAGAAAGATTTTCCTCTTCTTTCCCCTGTCTACCCACAGCTCCTTTAGACAGTGCCTATCGTACATACAATAGGGAAGTGTGTTCCTGCAAAAGTCAGAACTGGGAATACACTCTCATTTTACAACAAAACACTTGGGAGCTCTAGGGACAGCAACTCTCTTGGTGCCCATCCTGCCTGGGTTTTCCGGGGAGAGACCCTCTGCATGGGGAACCTTCACCCCTCCCAAAGCTGAGCTAGAGCAGTGCACCGTCACGGAGGGGGCTGTGCTTTGACCTTGCCTACTCTGCAAATTAGCAGAGCCAAAGCAGATGCTGAAAATGGTCAGTGAAACAAAACAGAGAGCTCCCTAGTAGCTGCAAAAACATTGCCCCTCACTCACCAGAGTGGCAAGCGGAGCTTGGTGGTCAGGGGAGGTGGTGTGGTCAGAGGGATTCCTGTGGCATCTTCTCAAAGCCAACAGGGAAAAAATCAGACAACTGCTAACATCACTGGAAGGGCAGACTATATGACTTATTTTCTGCACCTATTTTCTATTGCAGTGCTCCCTGAGTTTATTATTTCCTTCCCTAGCTTGTTTACAATCCTGAGTGCTTGAAAATAAGGAAGTTCAGGCTGAAAAGGCCACCTGAGGATGGGGGATTTGGTTTACCCAGAATTCAGGGCAGGGGCTGGAGCCAATTTAGTTACTTGTCAAGTAAAACTCCTGCCACACTTCAAACTAGCCCTCTGCTGTCTCTAACCACCTGGCAGAGGGTTGCTCACATAATTGCATGCAAACATGCCACATACCAGCTCTACACTTGCAAATGCTGGTATAGTGTTGTTGTCTAGAGGGCTAAACAGAACAGAGGGTATGTGTGAACCACTCCGTGTATCTGCTAGAACATGAAAGAGACATTGATTTGTCGCTTGCTCATTAGCAATCGCAATAGAACCACTTCAGTGGGGAGTTCTGCTAAAAAGGAATTGCATGAAGTATCTTGTCATCATTCCTTCAGAAAGCAGCATGGTCTTCTCCAATCTGTGGTCCCAAACAAGTATAGGAGTCTGCCTGCTGCCACATGATTGTATGAAATGGAATGAGCTCCAGTTTCCCTTTATGAGCTTTTATCAACAGTATGGTGAAAGATTGCTTGATAACTATGCCTGAGAATTTCTGTTTCTGATTGTCCTAACAAGCAGCCATGAGATGTTTTTAATTGCTCATATTTTACAATACAACGCTGGGCTTGTACATTATAGTTCAGTATCATTAGTGCAGGTGGCTGCTATCATTTTAGAAACTTTTTTGTGGTATTTGCAGCCAATTATTTTTTCCATGGTATTTTTTCTTCCTCTTTATAATGAAAGTATGGCTCTTGGTGTAATTCATGTTAACTAGAAATGAGCCCAGACAGAGATCAGATTTTGAATCCCTTAAAGCTCATTGATGTGGAGATCCGTGATTTTGAGCTGGCCCATTGTAGAGATAAATTTGGAGTCTGTATCCTCTCCTGTCAAAGTTTTTGGATTTTAGTTTAGACCCATTGCTAAAATTAGCTCAAATTATTAGTATTTTCAGTGGCCTACTCACCTCTGCTGTCACAGTCCCCTTACCCAGCCAAGATCCATTCCCATCTAGGTAACAAATTATATATGTGATGAATGGCCAAATATGAAAGATGGGACCAGTTGGGCACCTTGTCCAAGAAACAGTAATTCAAACTGGAATGGGTCAGAGAAGGGTTACTAAGATGATTCGTTGGTATGGAGCACGCCTTATGATAAAAGATGAAAACAGTCTTCCTTGTCCAGCTCTGGAAATGAAGAGGTTGAGAGTATATGAATACTGTCTAGAGTACAGCAGGACAAGCTAGAGAACTCAACTTTAAAGAGGAAGAAATTAGTATAAAACTAGTCATGAATAAATAAATGCAGGCTTAGAATTTGAAGGTATCCAGCTCCTAAAAAAACAGGCTCTGTAACAGTCTTCCAATTACTGGTTGCAAAGAAGTGCAATCACATTCGCCATTGAGCTTTTTATTATTGACTATTAAGGCATAGGAATGGAATGAAACACTTGATCCCCCATATACAGGATATGTTTTCCTGTAGCAAGTGATTTATAAAAACCATATATAAATGTAGAGCAGAAAAAATGGTTTGATGAGTACCCTAAGGTCCCATGTGACTAGAACTAGAGGCATACATCTTGGTTTGCGTGCTCTCACCTGAGCTGGTCTAAAGCACATACTGTGATTTATTTCATTATTCTACTGCAAGGTAGAGTCCCCATCTCTGGAATAATTCAGCCCTTTCTGGTAGAGACAGCTGATAGGATGACAGAGTGGAGAATCATTGTGTTTCTAAAAGAACTGTCTCACTGGGCCTGGGCAGGATAATCATGCCAGAGAACCACAAGATTATGCTACTAAAGAAGTAAAGGAAGTCTTGTTTTCTTTTCTTTTTCAGAACAAATTCAAAACAATGGAAATTTCCCACAAATGTAAAGGGAGAAGGAGGAATGTGTACACAAGGAGTAGAAGATTCAAACATTTTGATTAGTTCATCACATTTGTTATGATTTTGACTTTTTAAAAATTTGAATGCATAATACACAATGGTTGAAATAAAATGTCTTTTAGAAAATCAAAATACTTCTGAGCCTGAATGACTTTCTAGGAGTGCTCCAACCTGGTATTTCACCACAGCTGTGTAAATCACTTTTGTGAATCTTTTAGATTTGAGGGAAACAGTCTATTGTTACAGAAGGATGTATATACAGACTCCCCCCACAGTGCTCCCTAACAGGGGTGGTCACTGCCCCTGGGAGGCAGTACGGGTGACAGTGGCTGAACCCTGATGACACGCTGTGCCTCACAAACCGCTCTGTGTCAAGGGTGCGTTTACCAGTAAGTACAATTATTTGGTGCCCTCTCAGATTGTATTGGAGACCATGAAGAATTTCCCTCATGAAGTCAAGAGTGAGGACATGGAAAGACCACTGGAAGCTTCACATCTTCCCAGTATTAATCACACAGCTCTGGCATTCAGACTCAGACTTAATGGGAGTCATCAGCAAGACTAAGAGTAGAAGAAACAGCAGCAGCTGCTAAGCTCCACTGCCTCCAGCAGGAACAGGAACCACGCAGACCCTTTTAGCTAATTGAGGCATAGGTAATGTCCCCATAGTCTGGCACAAGCAGCTTGCCCCTCCGTTAGCAGACAGCAATGGCATGAGCTATTCAAAGGGCAGTTTACTACAGCTAGCAGCTGTGATAGTGAATTTCTAGTTAGCTAGTGCTCACCTGTTGCAGTAACCCCTACAGCTTGTTGATGATGTTGAGTAAAAACATTTCTGAAGGTCTGTCCTTGTCTGTGAACTGCTGAGGTGTGTGGGATTTATTCACAGGGAGAACTAAATGCTTACTTTGGGATGAGAAAAGAAAAGGTGATTAAGTGTGGTAAGATATCCCTCTACAGTCAGGCAGATCCAAAGGAGATCATCAGGGGAAACTTGGTGACCTCAAAGGCCATGAGAATATATCAGAAGTGTCTCCGCTTGCGTGGGAGAAGACATGGACCTGGGACAGACCTTCGACTGATGTAAAAGGAGCTCTGGCAATTTACATCAGCTGAGAAACACTCCCCTCATCCCCTCGTGTAGCTACAGTTCTGTTCCCTACATGAAGCTGAATAATCTTTCTCACAGCAATTCTCCTTTATGCCAATATTGCAGCGTGCCCTGACCCCAAGATCATTTCTGCACTACCAGAGTAACCTCCTTCAGCTCAGCCAAGAAACGTGCACATGAGCCTTACATAAAAGAGGTATTTCACTGAGACTATATTTCTTGCTTAGAGTAGTCGTGCTCCCCATAGCATTGCCACTTACGCAGTATGTGAATGCTTTTCATTAAATGCAAATAACATATTTTCTATTGACTCGAGCCTACGCTCCTTGTACCATTCATCATTATGCATACCTAATATATTTTACAAACCCCCAATTCTCCAGACTTCTGCCTTTTGAGGCTTTTCTGAAATCAAATAAAAATATTACACCCCTGTTTACTTTTAGACATGTATTTTTTTCAAAGCAAATGCATTCTGTATTTTAAGTAAGATACCACCATGTATTTATGGGAGTTTAATAAGTTCTTCCATTAATAACATAGACAAACTAATTTACCAGAACGTGTCTGTTTTAAACTTTGGGAACAAAGAGTGGGAGTATGAAAATCAATCTTTCCTTTGTACTTGAGCCACTGACCCATTAAAGCTTTGAAGATCATTTCTTTAAGAAATTGTGAGGAGTTATTTAACTACAAACAGCAGCTACCTTCCCATTCCAGCTGCGTAATCAAGCATAATAAATTAGAGGAAATAAATAAAGGTTCACTCCATTTTTTTTTTATAACTGAAAATTCTTAATAGCACTTTGACAAATCGGCCCACAGCAGAAAGAAACCAGCATTCTTCCTCAGACTGCTGTTTAGCACAAGTTAAAACATTGCTTAAAAGGGTTTTTTTTGTCTTTAATGATGGTTCAAAAATGTTCTTAGCTGCCCAGGCTTAATTATTTAACTTAAATTAATTGTAAAAGTTACCTATCACCGAGAAAAGTTAGCAAACCTGCGAACTACAACACTGTTAATGGCTGCATGCATGAAAATGTAAAGCAATTCCCT
Organism: Apteryx rowi; assembly: GCF_003343035.1. Lineage (NCBI taxonomy): Eukaryota > Metazoa > Chordata > Aves > Apterygiformes > Apterygidae > Apteryx > Apteryx rowi. Next base: position 551,849 of record NW_020448897.1, on the reverse strand, counting down.
TTTGCTTGAGAAATGAACTCCTAACGGCATTACTTATTGTTAGTTATCATTAATAACTATTTCACAGTTCAACACTGATAATGTGCTCAGTTATGTAAGAGTGGAAATTTAAAATAATCTTCATCTTAAACTGCTTAAGCAATCTACATGCCAAACAATTATAATGATGTTCTACTTATCAGAAACTCAAATGGAAAAAGTCTATATGGGATGTTACTAAAACCTGTCTGAGAAAAGTATGTGCCTTTTTAAAAGATCTAAAATATGGATAGTGTAAAATGATTTTTAAATAACACATCTGTTGATTCAATATTGAAAGACTCTACTTATGATAAAATGCACAAAAGTTTTCAAAGGATTCAGATAACCTAAAATAGCATTAGCATCATGCTTAAAGAAAGCTGGTCAGGAGCAGAGTACAGGGCTCTGTGAAGGAGTATAAGTTTACCCTGCAGCTTTTCCCATTCCCAAGACTGAAAGGGAAGGGGTAAAACCCAGAATTTGTGTCTGCCTTTGGGATACATTTTTGCTAAATCTGTAGGGATTAATACCTTTTTCAAACAATGGAATCTGAAGTCCCTTCTCCTGACCACACAAGATATGCAGAAAAGGTTGTGAGATAAGAATAGAATAATAAATATTTTGCAGTTCTATAAAGTAGGACATATTGCAATTCACATTTTCAGAGAGGGGCACATGAGGTTTGTCAGTTTACACCTTGGAGTCCAGCCACTATGCCAGACACAGTCACTGCTCGCAGAATATCTGGACTGATACTGGTATTTGTCTGTACAAGATTACAGGCAATTTTAGACAAACCTGCAGTCATTTTCCACCCTTTTTGTCTTCAAAGTGCCAAAACAGTTAACTCAGTTAACTCATTGCGTAATATTTTGCGCATACATTCTTCAGTTAGTTCTATTTTAATTCAAACTACCACTTAATTTGTATTTATATATGTTTTTCAGAGCATTCACTTCTGTTCCTCAAGCAAGTCTGTTTACTGGTCTGAGAGAAACTCAGTGCAGCTGCAACAGTTTGCAAGTCTGTTGAAGGTTTTTCTTCATAGAAATATCCAAAAATGTACATCCTGAGCTAGTGTTAATACACCATGTGGATCCACTGGCCCACAGTCCAGTTCCTCAGGGATATTTAGATGTATATATTTTATTGACTGAAGGATTAAGTTGCTTTGAGGATCTCAGCTGAAATTCTCGGTTTCACTGACTTTAGAGAAATTATGCCATTTATTACTACTGTGGACTCCAGGGCCAGTTTTGACCAGCTCAGAGTTCTACTTCTAGGTTGCTCTAAAACTGCCCCAATTATGCAAACCTTTTCATTAAGACAAACCACACCTAGAATTCTCATGAGAACAGCTTCTCCTAAAGTATTTCACTGATTTCCCCTAATGGAGCTGGTTGAACATATCTGCCTGAATCTTATTAATTATTAATTTTATTCTGCTTTTGGCTAAATGAGCTTCTTGCACTGGGTAAAAGAGTTTGGGCAAATAATATTCAGACAATGAGTTGCCTGTGAACTCTTCACTTTCAACTATTTGCTAATCATTATTCATGACATACATTAGTCACCCTGAAGCTCTACAATGTGTACCCATCCTGCAGTGAGTGAGCGCCGTCTTCAGCAGAAACTCAGTGGAATTCATTGTGCAAGTAAGGAAATCCCCTGAAGACCCAACAACCCCACTGTGTGTCATCCGTGAAGAATGTACATGAGACTGTCAGTACCAAAGGTCTCTCAGTGACCATTACACGCACTGAAGATAACAGCAGGAGTGGGAAGAAGGATGTCACACACAGAGCATTGCCTAACTGATATGATAGGTCTCTTGCTTCTTGACCAAATCTCCGAGATCCCCATTCAGCAACATATTTATGCACATGCTTGAGTCTGTCTTGCAGAAAAGAGCATACCTCTGTACTGATTTTCTTTTTAACAGGAAAGTAACTAAAAGTAAATGAAGACAAACCCACTTTGAATCTTACAACAAAATTCTCATTTGCAATTAATGAAACTTGGGGATTCCCACTGTTGCCAAAAACAAGTAAGCTGACTACACAGCCCTTAGAAAGAGCTCTTTTTAATTCTTTTCATGTCAAAATAATCACAAATCCATACTTTTTATCTATTTCTTTCTGGTTTCTTAAAGACATGAAGAAGAGTAAATAAATCCCTGATGAAGAAATTTTATTTTAGTCAGGTCCTGAAAATGGGGGAAAGTTCATTAAGTGAAGGAGGTTATTATCTTGACTTTTCCTCATTCACTCATTCAGAACTTCAAAGTTATACCTGGTGTTTCTTCCCTCTGTTAGTACCAGAGATGAGAAAGTGCCAGGAACTGCATAATATAGTGGACAGGAATTTCAAAAGCATGCAAGTCCAGGCCCCCTGGACATACAGTTCTAAGTCCCTAAGGTGCTTCTGAAAAAAAAGGTCCATACTAGAAATACCTTTGTTATCCTTGTTTCAGTTAATTATCTGATAAACGAATCACACATTAAAAATTACATTTAGAGTTCCTTTGTTTCCAATCAGTGACATTTCTTTTAAAGTTTCCTTCTGATTTCAGTTCATAACATCATTAGAATGACACATTTTTATGTCAATTATTAATGTACTAAGAGGTCTGCCCTAGCACCTAGGTCAACATATTCTTCAACAATGGAGATCATGAAATACAGATGGCAATAGTGTTAAAAAACAAGCTTTCAGATCCATTTTACTTTGTTGCAACACTGCTTTGCAGATACTGAATTAGAGCCCATTTAAACCATTCAAGCATATAATCAAATTTCAGTAATGAGTTATTAATTAAGCAGGGGCATCCAATTCTGTGCTAACTGCCTCATAAACAATCGACAGGAGATTTGTGAATTTTGACTTCCTGACACTATTAAACAAATCAATATTAGGTTTCAGACACAGCAATTCAGACAGTTTTCCCTGTTATTTGGCAATCATCTGCCTAGAATACTAATGAAAGAATTAAGAGCTGTAGATTTTGCATGTGTTCCATCAAAAAGATCCTTATCTGTGGGGAATTGGGGCCTGATTTGCATGGCAGAAGACTTTGCTTTTGTAGGTACAATTTTTCTCAATATGTCACTCATTAGTATTTATAAACTACTGAGCAGTGAAGCCTTCAGCCCCTATTCATAATGAACAGTCATATCCCTGCTGGAGATACAACTGAACAAAGCAGTTTATTTATTTATTTAGTAGTCTTTTTAATTTATAGCTAACCTAACCTGCAGAAAACTTGCATCTAAGGATATCGCTGAACAACTTACTTTTATGTTTTATTTTGGGGAGAAGCTTTAGATTGTGCATGCGGGAAAAATACACACACACACACACACACACACACACACGTGGTTATGTAGTAATATATGTATATATGCAGTAGCTTAGTACAATTTATTTACATGCAGCAAATCAGTGCCTAACAATTACTTCTGAAATTTTTCAAAGTCATTTGTAGATATACCTTTTCTATCACTCTCCCTCCTCTCAAAGTGAATTCAGGCCCCGGTTCAGTCTATCCTTATGTAGCCAAGCTCTGAAGCTAGGCAGGCACTTCAGTGTTTTGCTGAATTAGGGATTAGTGCTGTGAAAAGTGCTGGGTTAACAGTACTGCAGGATGAAGTCCAGAGAACAAGTACAATAGTGATGCCACTTGCGCCTGCCGCCCTTTGCCTTTCTGAGTTGAACTTCACCTAGGGATAAGTGAGTGTTTAGTTTTCATGCTCGTATAGTCTTTGGCCCCCTTAATGAAGCAGACAGCAGGGGCTATCAGCGCATATTGAGATAGTAGCTTTTATAAAGAGGATTATCTGTCTGCTGAGAACTGGACTGAGACAATACATGTCCAATTCCTTGGGTGCTCTGCATGGCCCAGCTCAGGATTCTGGATCTGCTTATCCAAGTATTTTGGATAGTTTTGCTGGAAATTTCTCACACTTCTCTCCAGAACTCGGAGAAGCCAAACTATGATCAAAAATCTTGCCCTAAAATTTCTCTTGCACTTCTATTTGTAATTTGATATTTTGCTCAAACAGTTTGTGGCTTAAGATGCTAAAGGAGGTTGTTTTCTCCTGTCTGTTTTCTCTTTCCCAGGCTGCAAATAGATTTTTCTTTTGTTTCAGTATGTGCAGTTCAGTCCTGGCTGTAAGAAAAATGCAGAAGGGTATATTAGACTCAGAAATGAGGTTAATGTTTCTATTACATACACCTTTAGTCTGTTACACAGAACTGTCTCTTGACAACAAAAATATGAATCTTGTTTGATTAGCAAAATTTGTGTTGTAGTTAGATAAACGGGTGTCCAGCAATTTACAGGATAAAATCTTCACTAACACTGAAATCAGTGTGAAAATATGTTAGAGACCAAGTCTCTGAAAAACAATAGTGGGGAGGAAGGATAAAAAGTACTGCAGACTGATCAGTTCCAAACCGGATCAGGATTTCATCTACAGGAACAAGTCTCCTGGTGTTATTTTTCCTTTAGAGTACTAATGTGCAAACTCTACTCCAGGACTCCCTTGTTCTAAGCACAGAGCAAAAAGATGGTCTCTGATCCAAATAGTTTATAATCTAAAGTACAAGTCAATGACAATGGATATGCATATGCAGGTAATGCTGTCAAATGACAATACAAGGAAATTAAGCTGCCTACTAAATGTCAGGGAGAATGTGGAATTGAATATATCTTAGGTTTGAATTTTGTTTTATTTTCCCTTTCTACCAGCCTCTCTCTCTCTTTATTTCCTTCTCTCTAGGATCTTAAGACATCTAACTCATTAAAAATCTTCTTTTTAATTATCTGCCAGGAAAAAAATTAGCATAATTAAGGGCATTCAAATCTAGATTAACAACGAACCTAAATACATGGCACTGCTTCCAAGAAGAGAGTGTTTCTTTTAGATAGCCATAGAATACCCAAAGATTTTATTTCAGTTTCTGTCTAGATTTCTGTTCAATGTATCTCTGAAACCATATTTCTCTGCACTGAACATATCACTTAATCTGTTCAGCAGTGTGCGCTCTCGTTTTCATGTTGTGTTCAGCTCCATTTAAAAGTAAGCACTTGCCTCAACACTGTTCCCTGTGGTGGGCCACATTTTTGAAAGGACAACTTCAGCATGAAATGTAAGTAAGGCTGCAGCTTGTGAAACTGGTTGATGTAAAGTTCCCTTAAATATTAACCTCAAATCTAGGAAATGTATTCAGTTTCCAAAATCACTTTAAAAATCGTTTCTTTGCCCTCCTTGCTTGCACTTTGGAGGAAAACAGGATTGTTTGGTTTTGTAATCAAACAAAAGATTTTTTTTCCCCATGTAGGTGTGAGGAAGAACCCCTCCAACTTGATGAAACTCCATGTAGTCAGATAGGGACCTCCACCTGCCCGGGTCCTCACTGCTAACCTCAGGCAGTGATGAGTGACACTGGACAACACCACTGCTATTCATGATGACTTCCCATAAAGTTGAACAGGAGTAGCATCATGCATAATGTCTGCAAGAACAGCATCTTACTGATTTGAAATTAAATGGCCTGTGCTGCATTAGCATCCAATAAAATAGACATGTTCTGCTGTGACACACAGCAGGGTAGTAAATTCACTGACAATCCAGTGAGTGCCTGTGACCAGGGCAGGTCAAACCTTCTCTCCATCCTATATGGACCTCTTCAGCGAGGTTTGGTATTATTCTAGGTGTCCAGAAACTGTAAAAGAATACACTTCCCCAAGCAGCAGAGCCAAATCATCCTTAGCACTTTCTCAGTAAATCCCCACTCTCCTGCTAGTGCCCCATGTCAGGGACAGGCTGCAGCAGGTGTACATTCCTCATGGACACAGCAATCTGCAAGGCTGAGCTCAGCCTCAAGTCACAAATCTTATAGGAAACCAGGTTTCATCAGCTCCACCGCTTGCAGAGCTGCTTTGCTCTTAAGGTGAAAATATCCCTTTCAGTGTGGAAAAATACGAAGTCTGCATAAATTAAAAATGGGAGCTATGTTACACGTTACTGTCATTTAATTAACATCTCATAATGTGTTGCTTAAGGAATCAAGGCTCTATCAGGATGAAGCCTGTAAGCATTTTCCTTATTTAATCAAGAATGTAGATCACATCACATTTTATTTCCTTAAAAATTACACACTTACTGAAAATGCTATGATTAAAATTTATATTAAGAGCCATTTCTCTGAATTAATTCTTCTCCCTCTAAAAATTCAGTGTCAAAGAGCAACATCAGGGTATAAAATTTTGAAATCTGCGAAGATAGATGTGTAGGTTCATTTCACTTTATTAAATTTCGTTCATTGTACACTGATAACAGCTTGTCGGTAGTTCCCCCATAACACTATATATGTGCATATACTGATATTGTAGCTTGGGCTGGCCACCTCTTCTTTAGACAGCCTGGCAGCTCCTAATATAACAATCTCTTTTTTTCGTTTGGCTTTCTTTTTCTAATTTTGCTGGATTTGAACTATTTGGACTGAAACTGTGTCTGCTATGTGCCTGCCTCTAGGTAATAATCTGTTTATTTCAGCAGGTGCGAATGCTGGTTTGTTCCTACTAAAAACTCTTGTATGTTTGGAGCAGAGTGAAATTTAGCTGAAGTGAGGGGAAGGGGAAGGAAGTAAAACATCTTTAAGTGTCCTTAAGAAAAGACATACCTGTCTGGGACAAATTTCAAGTCTTCAAAAAGCCACAAACACTTAATACAGATTTAGATTTTAGCAGCTATGTGCCTCCAAAGGTTTCATCTGCACAGGGTGTCTTCCAGCCCACCATGGGGCACAACATTCCCTCAGCTATGGCTCTGAGGTGCTGGAAACTGCATTGGGTCCCAGCACAGAAGACAAGAGTACGTAGCCAGTTCTCCTCGCTCACCGCGTCTTTGGCCCAGGCACATCCACGTTCAAAAGACATAACGTTCAGGGCCAGAGAGGAAAGGGGAAAGACGTGGGGTGAGCAGAGGCAGGGACAGACAACTTGGACAAGTTGTGCAAAGATGGCAGCATAGTCATTAAAAGTAAGGTGGTTGATGAGCAGATGTGATTCAGAGAATTGCTGGATTTTTTTTTCTTTTAACCTTAATAAAAAATAGGAAAATGCGTATTAAGAAGCTATGTTAGAATATTAAGCAAATGCAAGCTTTCTAAAGTTGAGAAACATCAGTATTAAAACTGCCTGGGAGGTATAATTTGTCTCTCAAGTGCATGGACAAAACAATACAATCTGTAACTAAGTGACAATATGTTACTTTTTCTTTGAGACCCCTGCCTCATTCAGTGTCCAGGGACTACTCTGGGGACAAATTGGAACTGGTTACTAAAGGAAGAAGCAATCTGCCTGGTTGCAGGGCAAGGAATGAGGCAGGAAGAGAAACAGTGGTCTTACACTTAAAGCAGGTGAGGTACCCTGGAAAATGGCATGCTATGCTCACCTCCACAGCATCCCTGCTGGATAATAGGCAAATGAGCTTTAGTTTTCGAAGGTGATCACTGTGTGTGCTTCCTCACTTTCCAGGGGCCCAGCTTGGGACCAAGCCCAACTTGCAAAATCGCAGAGGGAGTACTCTTAGTTAGAGCTGATGTAAAGAGGACCTTGGGTACATAACACGTCACGTAATTCTAATGTCTTAAGAAAACTCAAACCTTTTGGGACTAATAACCCAAATTAGTGGGCATTTTGCTGGCACCTTCTTAGTGCTTCAGTTCCTATTTGTGAGGCACCCCCTCCTCTCACAGATGTACTCTGTAAATAAGTTCATTGATGTTTGTGAAGCAATTACTCACCAGGGCATTAACACCACAGACTTGCCTCCAAGGAGATTCATCATTCTCTTTTCAGAGGGTAATTTGAACAGGGTGCAGAAAATTATGTATGGGACCCACGTTCAGTAAAGAAAATATAGTACCTAATAGCTACTTATTAGGTAAGCACCATGCATTTTGTGCCCTGAATGAGGCCAGAGGTTTATGAAAAAGAATAGTGTGTGACTATGTAATTAAATGCTATACCACAACAGGGACACACAAGGGGGCTGAAATATGCTTCTGAGCACTTGATTACAACCCTACTATCACTCTTTCACGTGTAGAAGGAGTTTGTGTGTAATCTCATGTAAAGTGGGTAATGTACTTCCTGCTGTTGTAAAGCAGAGCTTGAACGGTCAGTATAATGTGCTGGTGAAGCTGGGGTTAGTGTTTTCAATTGCTGTCTTTTCCCCCTTATGGCATCAATGGCAAAATTGTGTGCCACACAGCTTCACCTGGAAAGGTAATATGAGTAGCTTTTATTACCCTATTCACTGAAAGGAAAGGACAAGTTGGCCTGAAACGCTTAGTAGAAGGCTAGGCTGATCATTTTCTAAGGGCTTAATTAAGTTATATTAATCTGAATTTGTATGGAGTTGTGACTGACCTTATTAAATGATTAAGTGTAATGAAACTGCATTAAACCTTTGCCCTTTACCTGGCCAGGCACTACAGAATGACAAGAATTATCTCACAGTAGTTCTACATATGTACTATTGATTATAGAAATCTAATGTATAATCGAAGTAATAATGAGAATTAAGAAGAACAAGCCTTCCATCTAAAAAAGCCCCAAATATTTCTTTAGCTGTTTTATTTTATATAAAATAAATTATCCAGTCAGACCGAGCTTGATTATGAGCGTCATGTAAGCTTTTCTTGAAATTTAGTCCAGGTAGAAATAAGAGGCTTGAAACCTAAATTATAGGGAAACAGCAGTTCTTTGGGGTAGAAAATAATCAATCTTCTTAACGTTAACATCTCCTTTCAAGGCTCACTGGCATTCCCTTTGAACTGTGTGGTGTGTCTGTTTGAAAAAGAGAAGGTGCTTTCACAGGTAGATGTGCTTGGAGTTAGAAGAGCAGGCATTTCATTTGTGAGCCCTCTCAGGAACAGACAGAGAGGCCTGGTGGCTAAGCCAGTCCTTGCCTGGACTCTGAAGTTCAAGGGTCTCTTCTAACAATGTGCCCAAGGTTTCCCCTTGTAGCTGTTGGCAGGTCATCCAAATCTATCTGTGCCTCTGGCCGTGGCCTGTGAAGTAAGAATATTGGTGTTTGCCCACCGGGGGATAATCTTGCACAGATCTGTTCATGCATGTCTGAAATGGACTCAGCCGTCCTGACCTTTGAAAAAAGAAACCAAAGAGACACTTCTCTGGCAGGTATTCTAATCTGAATTGGTGCATATAATAGAATTGATAGGATTGTCACTTTATGCATGCAGTTAGGAAAAATTACCTTTCCATAGCTCAGCACGATTGTCTTACTCTAGCTGTCTCTCTTCTGTAGTTGCCACCACAGTGTCTTTGGCAGGACACCCTAGAAGCCACTGTCTGACCATCATGGCAATTGCTGGCCTATGCGCTTGTCACAGTTCCAGCTATTGCCTGTGTGTGCAGTTCACCATATAGTTCAGGAGACAATCTGGTGAATAGGACCAGAAGATTTCATTGATGGTTCAGCAGAGCTCTAAGAACTCAACAGAATTACTTCTGGGCTAAGGCTAAACAAGAACGATTCTGGTCTTGACAGTCAGGGGTCAGTGAAATTTACATAAAATATACACCATAGATTTGCTGCAAAGGTACCAAAGTTCACCCTACGTAAACATATAGCTAAATAGATTCAATCAAACGAGGAAAAAAATTGTTTTTATATTTTATATTTTTATATATAATTAAGAAAATCTGCCATGAATTACCTTAGCCTGCATTTACTTGTGTATTTCATATTGGTTCTCAGGTGCTGGTGGACTTAGGTCTAGGAACAAAAGAGAGAAGGAAAATGCTAGCAGGTCCGCATTCTGGGGGACTAAGGAAAAAAGTTTGTAAACAATGGTAATGATTATGTGCGATCCCTGTACACCCACGAAACTTGGCAGGATCTCATTTCATAATCGTTGTGTGACACATCAGAGTCCAACAGGCATCTATATATAGAGAAGTGTTCAAGTCCCTCTTAAATAATTAGTTGTTATTGCATTCAGGGAAAGGAACTGGAGACGAGGTGCCGGTAACTATAATTTTTTTGAAAGTTACTACCTATATCAGGTGAAGGAAATTAACTGATTTGGTAATCACATCTGACAGAGCCCTTTGAGCTTTTTATGCTTTTGATATCATATCTCATTTTCTGCATGAATGGAAAACTCAGTTGATTTAAAGAAATCCATGCTTTAATTTACAGCAGATGAATCTTAGATCATCTGATATTCACGTTTCTAGCAATCACTAAAGTTGTATAGTTGGTGGCTGCCTTTCTAGACAGCGGCAGACTCAGCATGTAAACACATAAACTGTTCAGATTTCTGAGCGCTTAGCCATTCATCTAGTTCTAAACTTTGGGCTTGGTTCCCTGCACAGAGGGGGATGGTGTTCAGGGGGAGCTGGAGATAAGCTTCAGATTTATGTCCCAAAATGTACACATCCATGCAAGTAAATCTCAGTGGAAGTACTATAGGACCAAACCCTATGGGTGGAAAGAGTAACATTATATGACAACTTTTGGCAAGGTTCATTGCTTCAGTACAATACCATGTTTGTATATATATATAACCAGGCAGTTGTTGCTTTTTGACATATAATACCCAATATAATAGCAACTTGTGTATATCTGTAGGTACTCACAGCCATTTTAGATAGCTGGGGAAGATAATGATTTATATTTAATTATCACAAATGATGGGATGGTTAAGCCAAGGCAAGTCAAGCTGCCACACTTTAAACAAGATCTGGACATACAGCATGACCCCCTAGAAACAACCTATCCCTGCACCAACCTTCTCCTGGATGAGTCAGAGCTCTGTTTGTGCTGGTTTCCAGCATTTGCCTCTCAAAATGCTTCCTGTGCCTCTTTCATCCATTCCATTGTATAGTCCTTCCCTCTGCATGCATCCACCACTGTTTCAGGTTTACTTCTCAAGCTTTTCCTCACCATACCAGAGCACCCTTCCTCACTATATCCCTGTGACAATCTGTGATTTACAGCGCAGGACCTAAGAAACTGAGAAGTGCCTCCCTGGAAGGCCACTGGGAAGGCATGTAGCACAGCTCTGAGGTCAGGGACTGCTGAGACTGAACTACTGCACCAGCTCTGAGGCATTATTTAAAGCCATCCCTGTGTCTATCACTTCCACCAAGCACTAGGCTGGGTAACAATATCCTGGGTCAGGATATCATGGAAATGGGAGAACGAGAGTATCATGCACATGGCATTTTTGAGCTAGAAGGTTAGCAGTTAATGGTAGGACAGACATCAGCCTGTCAAGACAGTCACCAAATCCCAACATAACTTACATAAATAGTTTAAGCTACATGTGGGCTATTGTAATCTTATGTGGTTGGAAGATCATAATCCTTTCCCTTGCATTCACTTACTGATGGAAATAACATTTATGTCCTATGTGAAAACCTTTAACTGTACAACCCCCCACCACCACCAAATTGTCCCATGCCCTAAGTCCCGTACAAAGCTCACACATTTCTGCAAGTAGCTGAAAACACAAAGGAGTTTTGAAGTTCTTCTCTAAGTTTTTCATGTTTTCTACATTTGTCTTCATTTTTCTTTTTATTATCATGAGGGAAGAAATGGATAACTTTGTGCAACTTGATCTCTGCTTACTGTGATGATTATTATTGGGTTTAAGTTCAGTACTACACAATCAGGAAGTAGCCTCAATCATAACTGACTGTTTTGCACATCAGTGTCCTATGTCCAGTGCAGAATTGATTTAATTTCATATATCTGTTTCACAGTCTCACTTTGAAGATTTTCTGATGTGTTTCTCACCTCTGACTTTCTCTCCTTCTTGGACATAAGACCTTCTGCATCATATAAACTATTTAGCTATTTATGGGAAGGGTTGTTAAAATCTCTTTCAGGAAAACAAAAAATTATCAAAGTGGAAAGATTTGCAATATGATCTCTAGAGTAGTCACATGTCTGGATTCATCTAAACTCCTTCTAAATTTGCACCAATGCTGGGCCTTAGGACCTTCTTTGTCCTCCATACTGTTTTCTTGTGTTCTGTAAATTCTGCTCATAAAATGTATTTGAAGGCCGAGAGAGAGCGCAAAAGCTTCTAAACACAGTTAGATATTTCAAGTGGTAGTCTTAAAATTTAAGCTGTTCTGCAGCTCCTGATAACTGATTCTTTGGTCTAACCCTCAAACTTCAGTTACAGGGTTACACTTGTTATGATCTATTATTTACATAGCAATATAAACATGGACAAGGTTTTACAGATGACTAAACATAAATTCCATGGAGAGGAGGTATTTTAAATATATGTAAAAAGCAATATAAATTCAACCTTCCCATAGCTAATAATGTTTTTTAAATGAATATCTCATTTGCAAAAAGGATGACAGTAAACCACACCAGCTATAGGATTTTGTTGGTAGCATTTTCTTTGGCTAATAAACATAGATCTCACACTGGAGGAGTATGTGCGTGCATTGAAATGTTAGGAGCATTCTGGCTTACCCAGTTCTGACACAGCATTCGACTCGCTAGGAATGTTATGCTTTGCATGAGAAAGGCGCACCTTTTGTGAAGCTTCAGATATTGCCTTGTTTTAACAACATTTGCAGAAACAAATCATGATAATGATCATGCCTTATTGTGCATGAATAACTGCACTTTTCACGCTTTCATGGGAGTCTGGGAAAGGAAGAGGATGCTCACAGCTGAATGAGAGCAGACTCTGCCCATATGTTATAAAGGAATTCTGAGCATCAGCTACATGACATAGGTGTTCACAACAGGACCTAAGTACAACCAAGACAGTGAAGCCCAAAACTACGATTAGAAAAAAACCTTATCCAGTGTCTGCCTAGTCCTGGAACTTGCTTGAAACCCCTGCCTTGAAGTTTGATCTCAGCCCTGGCACATGCTTTGGGCTGTACCTCTGTGCACGCCCAGAACTGCCCTACTGCCTCAGTCCCTAAGGCCCAGGCTGAACCCAAACACCAGTGCAAATTCACATTGTGGCCCCTCGCTTTTACAATGGCTGTGTCTGCTGCCTCCTCACACCAACGTTTTACAATATCTTAGGGGTTAGAGAAGGTGGAGCGGGTGAAAGACTCCTTCACGTCCTATTGCCAGGATGCTTTATATATCGTATTCAGTAAAAGCTTACCATAAAACCCAGGAACTTAGGGCAGAACCAAAAATCTCTCTTCCTCATCTTGATGAAATGAGTTTTGCACATCTTTCTGCACAGTTCTGTCCTGGCAGCTGCAGACCAGTCTATAGCCAGGCAGCAAGAGCACTTTTGGAGCTGGATAGGCGTTTATTTCCCACACCTGAGGAGACCATACTGAACTGCGCTTCTCTGTGTAGACATCACCTAACCTTTCTTTACACTTCTCTAAAAAAACATAAATAAAAGGTTCTTGCACTTCTGGTAAAGTCTGCTTGAGAATTGAGATCTATTAGACTAAGGTATTATAGCTAATGTTATGCCTCAAGATAGGAATTTAGGAGGAGATTTTCAAAGGCAGAGGAAGTTAGCCTCCCAGTAGCATTTAACTTTTCATAGGATATGAGGACTAGCTTCTAACATGCCTTGGAATAGCATCCTCTTTGGTATTGTTTGTTTGACTCATGCCCCTTTCAAGAAGAAAGAAAACAATTCTGATCATTTGTATAAACATAATTCTAAATGGATACTAAAGTTTTGCTAAGCATCAAACTTTAAGAGAAAATCATATTACTTTACAGTATTTCTTGAGAGTATATCAATTCCAGACTCCTTGCCATTTTGCCATAGCTCTGGAAAACAATTCACAAATGTTAAAACAATCTAACAGAAATAAGTGAAATAAGTATGAAAAAGAATAGGGCTGGATTTGGGTATTTTTTTCTACCACAGCTCCCACCTCCATCTCTCTGTCCTATCTGGTTGGTGATTAGCATTTGGCTATGGGTTTTGTTATTATTTTCAGCACAGTAGTAGAGCATACATTAATTGGATAATTATTGTGAACTGTAATTTAACTCAGTAATCAAATTCATAAACTAAGCATTATCAAATTTATAAACTCAGTATGCTCAAGTATCCTTAGTGATAAAGAACTTGCTGAGTCAGACTACTCCTTTGCAATTGTTGATAATGTCAGAAATAGATTTGGACTGTGTGCCTTTAGTATTTTCCACTGCTGTGTTACATAGACAAGAAAAAATAGCCAATACTTGATAACAGAATGCTCAATGTGATTAATTTTTTTAACATTTACCAGTAACCACTTCATTTTTTGTTTGTTTATTTTAACTCTGTAGAAGAGTTTGTTTAATTTTTGCTCCAATGACAGTGAAACCTTTTATTGCTTTGTATACGTTAGTCTCTTCCTCATAATCATCTTTGGATAAGACAAACAAGTATCTTGTATCTAGAAACTTTCATTTCTACAGACTCAGAAAATTTTGGCATCTTTACATAGGTCAAATGTTGTGCCAACAGAAGCAGGGCTGACTTCCTAACATTGTTGTATTAACATACCTCAATTTTAGCCTTGGGGAGATGGAAATGATGTTGTTTGGAATGAGATGGTAATTTACTTTCCATGCTTTCTCAGTCCTAAGGCATCTTTTTAGGATGAGACAGCCAGCTGTGTAAATTGAAATTGGTGAACAATTGTCCACTGGAGGCTCTAACATCTGAAAAGCAGAGTTATATGCTCTTCTCTGTCTGTGTAGAATATGGTGTTTTCATTTTACAGGGATAAGGGATTTACTGTTAAATTAATGGACATTTCAAACTCCAGTGGCAACACATGTTACTGCCTACATTACTGGAAAATAACTTGCATCTGTGCAAGTTATCACTTGGAAACAAAAGCTTCCGGTTACTATGCGGTGGCACGAGAAAATAACACATTCTACCAGTGTGCCAGGGGAAATGAGGTCGCAGCCTCTTTCCAAATGCCTTGCAAGTGGATATCTCATGTACAAGTTAGGACAGGCATTAAATTGGTTATGCTTCAACTTCTGATTTTTGTTTTCATTAACATGTGCACTCTCACATGGCCTGGAGCATTTTGTCCTTTTTATAGCCTTTCTCAGTAAACCCATGGAAAGCTGATCTCAAATTCACATTAATGGCCTTGGATTTTCAGGTCATTCCTTACAGCAAAGTCTCAGTTCTGTTGCTTTTTTCTTGGAGTGACTCATATACCCTAGTGGATATCCTCACCTTCACACTCTATCTTCACATCAATATCTTAAGTTGTACTTGGCTAAGTCATGAGATCAGTCTCCAGAGTAACTTACACATAAGTGCTTCTTGACTGAAAGGATCTGAAAGCCACCAAACTGCAAGCGACACAGCACTGCTGATTAATGGGAATTTACCCTACACACCATAAAAAGCTGAAGTCTGTACATAGTCTTCAAGGTTTAAGTGTGGTCATACACACTACCTGATTCCTTTCTTCCTGAGCTGGGAGCAGGATAAATAGTAGACCTTTTCTTGTTCTTTTGCAATAAGACTGTGTAATTTGCAAGGAGTGGTTCATATATAGTGGTCATATATATTGAAGTGCTCATATATATTGAAGGCAAAGTTTCTAAAAAAATACCTTGCTTCTCTGTAAACAAAAAATTAGCTTGTGCATTGCAGCAAGAGTCAGCAGTGCAACAAATGTATCATGTATCTTTTCAATCATTTTGATTCAAGTGTCAACCCACATGACAGGAAAACCTAGTGGAAATACAGTGTTGCTACCACCAATGCAGCTGCATAATTGCAAGTTGCTGATATAAGGACAACAATTTTTTGAGTGTAGATGAAAAATAAGTGAAAACAACTGTTGGACCAAATAGCTCAAGTGCTTCATTCATTATTAGAAATAGCACAAGTATGATTGTGAGTCAGATCCTCTTTCTTTTCAGAGAAGTAGTGGTGTCTTCTTTTCCTTGTGCAGCAAAGTAGAGGGATGGGGGAGGGGGGTCGGTGACTGGCATGCAGTATTGAAAGCCACCAGAATGGCTTGTCATTGCTGCATTCCCACAAGCCAGGCTAAGAGGAACTTCCCTTGACAAGAGAGAAATTTTGCTATGAACTGAGTGAAGCTTTCCTCTAATAGGATTTTTTTTCCAAGTACACTGATATCACTGAAGCAAGTTAAAATTTTGCTCCAGCTCAGGGTAAGCAAACACTGCTTTAGAAGGGTGTTCATTATAAGCCATTTTAACCTCAGCTTAAATGTTTATTTTTCCCTCCTTTTTCTGTAGTTGCCTTCCTGGGTATAAAAATGATCATGTGGTAACATTCATACCAACACCGATACCTTGTTAATCAGATGATTGACTGTCTTTTCCATTTAGATATGGTAGAAAGTTATTCTGAGGGATAAAAGATGGTTATATCCCTGAAACCTAGCAAAGTATTAAAAAAATTGTACCCATACATTGGAAAATTCTGCTAAGTATCACTAAAAATGAAAAATCTTACTTTTCTCAGGCCTAATCCTGAGACATATTTTGGACACATGACTTCCAAGGTCAAAGGAAGATAAGGACCTGGAAAATACCCTAAGTCCATCACATACATCATTGTTTATTCCTTTTCTAATAAAGGAGTTTCAAGAAGCAAAATCAAATCATTATGCCTTAACTGACACTCATAATAGCTGCTTTTGATTTAGAAGATAAAATTAAATTAACAGATAAGCTCTTTTATTTGTATTCAGCCGCTAGTGTATTCGAATAGAGTGTAACTTGTCCCTTTAAAAAGCACAGTAACAAAAACAAACTAAAAGGCAGTCACTTATTAATCTATGTTTTTGTATAACTATCTAGAAACTGCATTGCAGTCATTACTTAAAGCTCATAAACAAGACATACTGTCAGTGATTCTTGAGCCTGGAATTCATGGGAATTGTCTAAACAAAACGTATTCACTCCTCTTGTGTGCAACCAAATTCATAAGTGTTGTTGTGTTTTTATTCTTTACAGATGGTTTGTATCTCCAGAGATTTATAGAAGAATTCATAAATTGGCATCACTGGTATGTAAGAAATGTGAAGCAGCCTCTGCTCCCATTGTTCCCTGACTGTGAACCTGCCACTGGCTGAAAGAGTTTGCTTAAAATATCAAACTTGCAGTACAGCTCCAGTGTGATACAAAGCTGACCCTTCCCTGTTTTGGGGGTTCCTTAGAACGCAATATACAGCTTGATAAGTATGAATTGTCATCTCTTTGGGTCATCTGTTTCTACACCCTTTCATTCTCCTGCCCTGGCATTGCAGTCTAAGGAGAAAGGAGATACTGATTAAGTAACTCAAAGGAAATTATTGTAACCAAATGCTCTGCTGAGTGCACCCTCAAAGAGCTCCATAATCATAAGTGAACTGGTGCACTTGTTGTCAGGAGCAGCATATTCATCCAATAGTGACCTGTCAAATTGACTTATTAGCATGGCTGATAGTACTCCAGCATTTTTAGTGCTAGAGAATAGCAGGGAGCATCACATATGCTTTTGAATATGTTATGAAGAGTATCAGAAAAAATGCATTATTTGTACTTTCACAGAAGATTTGCAGAAAGGGAAGGAATTGAATCCAGATTGCCAAATTACTTATGTGGGGCCTTATACACAAGACTAGCCTCCCTTTTGAATCTTGACATTCTGGTCTTTCTCTGTTTGACAGTCCTTTCCCTTGTTCTCATTTGTCTTTTGGATGCACTGAGTTGCTCATGTGAAGATTAGCTAAAATAAGAACAAACAAGATTTTGCCAGATATGATTTTTAACACTCTGTTGCATACATATAATATCACACAGGTAGAAAGTAAATATGCACTCTGCTTTAGGAGTAGACAAATATGAGAATGCTCATGGGAAACTCACTCGTGGAAGAAGAGCAGCTCACTCAGAATGAATCCAAGCAAGACCTAAAGAATGCTAGCTGTGAGAAATTCTCAAGGTATATACTATCCACCACTGTGGTATCTGAGTGCCTTCCATGCAGAATTAATAACAGCATCTTTTGTACATTTCTCCTTTAGTCATCAACTATTGCAGCAATGGGGAGAAAGAGAGGTAAATGCAGTCTTTTTTGGAAGAATTAAAGGGAGAGCCAGGGTTGTGCCAATCATTTATGATGAAAATGTGCTCTCAAAGAAGAAAGCTTTGAAGTATTTTCTAAAGATATTTAAAATTTGGATTTACCTGATTTTTTCTCACAATTTGCCTCATAAATTTGATCTCTTCAACTGAGAAAGCTCTGTCCCCATATCTCAGATGTTTCATGACTTGTCTTGTGTCAAAAAAGATACATTTGTCAAAGTGATTCCTAGATATATATTCGCTTTATGCTCTACATGATTGTAGGCTAATTTGTTAAGACATTAAAAGATTAGGACAAAAGACTTAAGCTGACGCTGGAATAACTTGGGACCAGTGGACAGTCCTGAGTATCATAGACTGAACTGGGAAAAATACCCATTTCATACAAAATGAAAGACAATAATCCAGCCTGGATACAACAAATATCTGGATTTCCATGGCCAGGTAGACAGACATTGTTTTCTTGCATTCTAATGATGAAAGAAGACTTGCTTGGGAATTGAAGATACCTATTCATCCAAGTTTAGAGAAGAGTCAAGAAAGGTCCAAAGGCTTTACTCCACTTGGATGTTACACATCTTCAAAATGGAGCCCTTTGGACAGTTGGGAGATGTTTTCCCAATCACGCTGGCACCAGCTGGCTGGCACAGTCAAGAATTTAATTAAGTAACTTCAAGAATTAAGAGGAATCTGAGCACATTTTAGGGAGTCCCTGGGACCGGGAAGGAGCCAAATCTATTTCATATATGAAGGTTCCAGGGAGCAGGGATGTAGCATGAACTCTCCACAGGAGAATGTAGAGGGAAGACCCTCAGGGGAATCTTTGATGAGAGAAAACAATCTAGACATAAATAAAGACTTGAATGGATTTGTCCCCTGATTATTTTGGAGCCTGGTCTAAAGCCCTGTTAAGTCAATAGAAGAACTCCAGCTGGGATTTAGGTGAAGAACTGAGGGTGCAAATTACACACAACTCATGTCACGAAGGAAAACTTCTGTATTATAGGGAAATATGCTTGTTAAAGTACTGAGCTGACACTGAGAAGCATTCAGCTATTACAGGATACTCTTTCATTGAGTTACGTGTTGCTGTCCAATAAAATAAAATATAGGAAACCTTTCAGTGTTTCATCAAATTCTTGCTCATTTCAAAGAGTACTAATATTTCTGTGTCTGGCTCACATATTAAAAAGTTTGCCTGCATATTAAGTTACATTTTTTTTGTCATAGGCTTAGCTTCAGATCTTTCTATGACTTTTACTAGGGGCTATTTTTGAAGGATTCAAGTCTGTTTTGCCAGTATAACCTTCAAATTCTAATGAGTGTTATTTCAAAAGAAAATTTTCTTTTGGTAGGTAAGAAAAAAAAGTTATCCTGAAATTTAATAAACATTATTTACTCTATAGCTGCTAATAAATCCCATCATACATCTTGCTTTCCAAAATGCTACAGGTTATAATCTCTTCCTATTTGGTATCCAGAAGCTAAAGAAATATTTAATTATTTCACTTAGTGGAATCTTAGACTTTTCTTATTCTACCTTTTGCTTTTTCATTTCTACAGGAAGGTGACATTCTTACTATCACAAATTCTAAGACAGTTTTTAAAAGGTATTGTATTTTACTTCCTTTTCAGTCAAACATTCTTCCACTATTATGATCATATTTAATCACAAAACTCATACAGATAATTCATTAATTCTTCATTTCCCATTTCTCCAAGGCCCAGTCCAAACCCAACACAGTTAGTGCAAAGGCTTTCCTTGGACATTAGTAGGTTTTAGATGAGGAACAAAGCATGCTGCAAATTCACATACATATGAAGTCTCTGTGTGTGTGTGTGTGTGTGTATAAATCACTTGTAAACAACTTTAGGTTTCTAGGTAAATGCACACTATTATAATAAATACGTTCCTATTAATATATGTATATATGCATATACTGCTATAGCCCATTAACACCAATAGGCCTTTTAAGATCGAAAGCAAAAATAAATCTGCATCTGTAATTCCAGTGACCCTGATACATTGCTATCATTCATGTTGTTCCGCTTTCTGTTGAATTATATTATAATAGACTTGTTGGCTTGTATTTCTTACACTCAAATATGTTATAATAATTGCCCTGCAACACCTGAGAGACAATTGAAATAAAATGAGCACATGGAGTTCTGTGGCATGAGACATTTCTTTCCTTGAACTGCAGGGCTCCTTTTAGTGCTGCTTTACTGTTAATAAATACATAAGCAGTTTTGTCAGTTTAAGGAACCAATTTTTTTAAAATCATGCAAATTAGGCATCTTTGGGGAATTTTTGAAAATGTGTTTGAAGAACTAATTAAAAAGCTGTTAGAAACAATAATAACCAGCATTTGCCAAATTATTTTCAATTCATAATGCAACTTAAATCATATTTTATTTACTTAAAAAATAGAAAAATTTTCAGCCTGAGGTTTCTTGCTTCCCCCTTACATCACTAGTTAGATATTAAATATATTACACCCATAAAAATGTAAACATCAACATACAAAACCTTTCTCTTTTAGTCATTTTGAATTTTGCTATTAATACTTTAATTTTCCTCTGTGTGTGTGTGTGTGTGTGTGTGTATGAGTGCATGCATGTGCCTCTGATCTGGCTTATATACTGTACTAAATTGTTCAGTAAATACACTGCAGCAGGATAAGGTCTAACTGGAAGAAAATTGTTGTGAGTTACAGGAAATTAAAAAATTCCTGCAATACCAACCCACTACTCAAAGTCAATCTGTGGTATCCCACAATCCACTCGGCTCTGAAGTCAAGCCAGAATGATTTTTGAAGAGTAATTTCAAGCCTTATAAAGGGTCACATCATGTATTAAAGCCATATTTGCTTCTGTGTTTTGTAAATTTTGAACTCATTACTAAACCTTTGTCTCTTATACTGTATGTCTGGCTCTGAACTCTCCTTCATCAATCTGCTCCTTAAAACTCCAACAAAAAACATGCATTCAGATTTTGCATGTGAAAAAGTGATAAAACATAAATAGTTACAATCTCAAGGTGCCAGCATTTAAGGAAGGCTCTAAGAGGCTTATCAACTTTTTTTACAATTTATACGGCTCACACTGAAGTGAGAGGGTGCCCAAAGCTAAAATTTTCTGACCACCTTTGGGAAGTGCTGAGTGCCCTCAACTCCTGCTGACTTCACAAGAGATTAAGAGAGCTCAGCACTTCCCAGTATCAGGCCCACAGATATATATCTATATCTATTCACATATACAAGCACATATATAATGAACTACTAACAAATAGTGGATCATCTACTCTCTTCCCTGGCCAAACACACTGTGAAGGGATCAGACCCAAGGTTAGAGGTAAAACCATATGCAATTTACAAT
Source organism: Apteryx rowi (assembly GCF_003343035.1). Taxonomy (NCBI): domain Eukaryota; kingdom Metazoa; phylum Chordata; class Aves; order Apterygiformes; family Apterygidae; genus Apteryx; species Apteryx rowi. The sequence continues at coordinate 530,328 of NW_020448897.1, read as the reverse complement.
AAGCAAAACATGTCTATAAACAAAATACAATTGGAAATCTGGGAATCATTTATATAGAAAGTGCTGACAAAGTGCAGGCATATGTGTACAAAATAGTGCAGCACCTCTACAGATTTCAACAGTTCCATCTATTTCTGAAGTTGCTAAACTGAGCCTTTATGATAACTTGGGATTGAGACACAACACACTGACTTAAGGACAAGGGTTTTATCCCCACAGCACATTCAGAAGCGAGGTGAGACTTCACATCTTTAAAGCCAAGAAAGCTGTGTATACAAGTTGGGATTTCATTCCTTTAACCTATCTTCCCCTGAATGATATTATCATTGATCTGTTCTCACCCAAGGATACCCACAGTATTTTGATATGTGCCCACATCACATATTTACACTCATTGATCTAAATATCTCCTGTTTTCCCTGGGTACTTTTTTTTTTCATGGTAATAATCCTGGAGTGAATCAGCTAGAAGCATCTGGAACAGTCTAAATAGGCATCCAAGGAAGATATTCAGGAAAGTGGTTGCAAAACCAGGATGAGATGCAGCTTGGGCAGGAACTGCAGTCCCAGTTGTAGGCATGAGGGACTGACTGCATGGAAACAAAACACTCCATCCTGTGGCTGTTCTCTCTGTCATGTGGATGGCCCAGTCAGGTCAGATGTGGACAGGAAGCAAGGGGAAGGATTTTAGAGCTTTGCAATCACTATTGCATCATATGGTACAGAGCACAAGCACTGCCCAGGGCAAACAGGCTACCGAAGTATCCCCATTAGACTGATCTTTGAAGACAGGCATGACCTTAACAGTGCTTTCCTTTTGCCTCATGCAGGGATGCTCTCTAAGCCTGGAGCCAGGTCACCAGTGGAATGAACTAACAGGACAGAAAGACACATTTTGGCCCTTTTGTCCTGTGGCACAGGTTCGCACAGTCCGAGCTGACCAGACAATCAGCGGAGGAAGAATTACCCCTGGTCTGTAAGTCATATAGACTTACCTGAGAAGACAGGACATCCTAGGATAGCTACACAGACTGCAGACTGGAACTGGCTCTAACCACAGTGATGCCACGCTCTACTGAGGCTCAAACATGGCTGCAAGCACTCAGCAAGTAGATACACTCAAATGTTCCCTAAAGCTGTACTACCTTTTCTCTTAAGTCACAAGCTCCAAGAGACTCTGGCGACTTGGTCCAGTGGAAAAACAGTAGAAAGGGCAAGAAGGTAAAGACAAAAAAGCCAGAAGAGCAAGATGATAGGATTGTTTTAATACCCAACAGGTCACTGAGTTGGAGGGAAGAGAAATGAGCTACTGTATTTTAATATTAGGAAATGGTTTCGCTGTGTGAAGAGTTGGTACAACAGCTGTGATATCACCCTGAGCCTTGTGTGTCCTCAATCAGTCAAAAGGAATCAATTCCTTTTCTGCCTTGGGCGTCTGGTGTGGCCCTGGGCAGCTCATTTCAGCTACGTCTTTGCTGATAAGACAGCTTTATTTGTGAGAAAACAGCTAGGCTGCTCAGTGACACTTAACCTGTGATGAATGATGGCAGTAAGGACTGAGCAGAGCCATCTCAAACCCTCTGAAATGCTGCACAGCTGAAGTTAGAAGTTCCACTACATTTAAGTGTTTTGTGATTCAGTGGTTAGCATGAAGGCAAACCTTTAATCTCTGTAAGCCCTATTCAGACAGCCTCTTCTAGCAGTCTTACTTAGGTTCCTAACTTGGTTCAAGAGAGCAGTGAGTTATTTAGACTACCCCATCTCTGATACAGTCAAATTCTGGTTCTCTGCACAGTCAATATAAAGTAGACTTGATGTTTATTTTAGCAACTTAGCAGGAGGCTTAAATACAACCTTCATTTTCCCTCTGTAAAACAGGGGCAATAGTACTTTTTATAATGAATAGTACTCTGGGGGTGTGGAGATGAAAAATATTTTGAGAAAGATTATGGGAAATTTTTACACTATTATGATGTAGGGCATCCAGACAAAAATCAAGAGAATGGAGACTTAACCAGACCTGGAACAAATTAAAGGATTATGGAGGCTGCAGAGGGATTCTGCTACAACCTGTGAGAGTGTCTAAATTTGCTCTGAACCAAATGAGACACAAATTCTTGTGTCTGATAATACAAGACAGGTGAGTGATGTGCATGATCTCCATGAATCACTGGCCATCCTAGGCTGGAAATAGTACAATATTAACAAGTTTTCTACTTGAAGAGAGAAATTTCATGAGAAATGAATACAAGGCATTAGAGATAAAAGAACTACTGGTAAAAAAACATGTATGAAATAGATTTGTAGATTTGACTATGAGCATTAGTGTAGCGATACAGCATCTGATTAAAAATGTGAAGGAAAAAAAGCTTTAGAAAAGGAGAAGAAAGGAGAAAGTTTATTTTGTTTCTGTTGTGATGAAGGTTGTATTGTGTAGAGAAAAACATGCTGGTGTTATAACACTTAAAAGATTTAAACATACTAATTGCTGATGAACATTACTTAATATAGACATACATTGAAAGAATGTTATATGCTATCCTGCACTTATCATGATATCTCTGCTTCTAATGGAACAAAAAATCTTCTAAGCTCCTATAAGATATAGGCTAAATGACATAAAACAGTGAACACAACTCTGTCATAATTATACATGTGATTGTTATAAAATGATGTTGATAAATTTCTCTAAATGTACAACTCACATTTGGGGTTTGATTTGAGGCAATTTGCATCAAAACCACAAACTGAAGTAAGAGACAAGCTTGGAAGTCCTGCCTGTCTAATTTAGAAATGTATTCAACTGAAAGATGTCTCCATGGAGGCTGATAGAGAGAAGTTATGCAGATTTACTCTGCAGGAGCATATACATATGTCAGAACAGGCATTGTTCCAGTGTCATCATTATTGTCCCATGAGCACTAAATGTTGATTTGATGGCAAACCAGATGATTCTACCCAAATACAGGAATCAGGTTCTTTGGGGTAACTTTAAAATCTCAGTTTGAACAAATGCACGATCCCAATGAAGTTAGTTCTCTCCTGGAAATTAAATGGCTGGGAAGAGTCTAAAGGTGCCTTGAAGAAACAAATACAGCCAGTTAAGATAAAGAACTTCAGCCTGCCAGACATGGGGAGACAAACAGAAGAACTCCAAATTTACAAATTATACATTTCTTTCTATATATGCCGCCTCAACTCTGCCCAGGAAATAGGGAAAACAATGGGAAATCACATGTGATATAATATAATTCTTATGCTCTCCTGTATGTTATGTAACACCTGTTCAGGAGACAATAATAGCTGATTTACAGGAGCAGTTTTAAAGTATTTTGTTGTGGCACCTGTTGCTTACATATTACAGAGATGGTCACCGCAGGAAACTTGAATTAGATTGATAGAAAAGAAACGTAGCTTATTCAAATATTTGCACTACCAGGAGCAGATGTGATTTTCTCCAGTGAATATAGGATGCAAAAAGAAAAACTGGCAGTCTGTAGTGGGACAGTGGTAGCTCTACCATAACTGTGGTTAGGATTGTTTCCATTATAAATCCAGGTTTGTACTCCCACTGCTACAAATCACAATAAAATATTTTCAGCTTCAAATATGGCACATGTGGCCCCTGGCCGGGAAATTGTTTGGGCAAATTTGAGGTCATATGTCAAATATCAAATATTTTTTTTGAAAGTGAGTCAGAGTTTGGGCATTTCTATTCTCACTATTTAGTCACACCCTAAATAGCTGCTGTACCACATGGCTCATCCAGAAAACATAAAATAATGTTAATTATAAATATCTTCCTGAGAGCCTGAGTCTGAGATGTAAAAAGCATATTTAAAAATTACTTTCCTGACAAATTCAGAAATAGAAGAGTGATTAATGAATAAATCTTCTTTGGGTTTACAGCAAGCTGGAAATTTGCCATGCTGAAGAGATATATGAAAACAGTTATATCAGAAAGGTCTCAGTCTATAGATTAGGGATATCACAATGATGTGTGTCCATCTCAGGACTGATTGAGTGGGGATTCTCTTTGGATAACTGGAATAACAACAGAAAATGAGACACATCCTTAAAATAGTAGCTCCCCCTATGTAAATTACTACGCATATTAGTGGTGGCAAAATGCCAGTGTGGTTCTCTTTTGGGCAGTGTATATAGAAACATTTGTCTGTCTCATCCAGGTTGTTAATGGAAAAATATTAAATTATATAAACTGACAGCCTTAAGCTGGATAATTAAATGGTCTTGGAGGCTGGGTCTGTTACGGTACTTTTTAAAAGGGGAACGCCCAGATCAGGGCAAAGAATCACTGGATAAAATCCTGGCCTCCACTGAAGTTAATGAAAACATTGCCATTGGTGCTAGCACGGCACTTGTTACCTGTCAGTTTGGTTGTGCCTTTGCTCCATGGTGTGCTCTGCAGTCTGGGCCCACAGTTGTGCACCATGGCCATCTGCTCACTGCACTGCACAGCAAAGAAATCTTGGGGTGTACCATTTCCCTTTGGAGACAAATTCATGGACAGGGATGGAGGGAGCTTCAGAAACTCTAGTAGATGTTCTTCTCAGGACAACAGAGAGGTCAGCACTAGAGGCAGATCTGGAAGGCATGTACAGCGCAGACAGTCCCTGAAGACATTTAAGGTTTCCAGATTTCCAGCCTAAAGTGAGTGTGTTTCCATACCCATGCAAAACCAAACTGCAGAGAGTAAATCCTGTCTCTATCAGATTTTAAGAATCTGTGTATTACAGGTTTTTCTTTAAAAAAGATTCCTCTTTTTAACATGCCTATGTATCAATGTGTAATTCAATGTGCTTTAAGCATGAACATGCAGAAGAAATATTCATGACCAAAGTTAGCTTTTACTTCACAATGGAACATATGCATATCATCATGTGGAATCTGGGCATCACTATAGTGACTAACATATTTGTGGCACTGCTCCTCCAGGAATTTGATTCCAAGCAATGTAAGATCAGGTTCATTTGATGTTTATATTGAATCTTGCCATTGGTTTTGCCATAATTGAGCTGCTTTTGATAATCCATTAAACAGTTTCTGGAAAGTATTCAAGTGCTAAAATATCTTTTTATTAAGCTAATGAAAATCACTAGCCTGATAAAAAGAGATGCAATTATGAAATCCACCCTGGAATAGCTTAACATCTTTCATTTCATCCTGGTAAAATTACAATTCAGCCATACTTCTTAAACAGGAACCTTTCTTTTAAAGGGTTACAATTGAACATTTTAGGTTAGCTCTAAATGTTGGCAATACCTTAGGGGAAGTCCCAAAAGCAGACCGATGCTTAACACAAAAGCACCAAGCTTCAAAAGAATCATTAAAAGTTCCTAAAAACAATAGCAACCAAATTAATATTTAACTAAATTATGACATTTCTAAATGAAATGTAAGGACTCATAAATGGTCAATCTCCATTTCTCAAAAGCCACTAGAAAAAATCTCTGCTTTTATCTTCCTGGAAATAAAAGAAGATAGTTATGGTCTGGCTTGGAATTCTGTACTATGATAAAAGTCTGACAACCTAATAAAGATGAATTCTTTTTCACCTATTCTTTAAATAGCCATTTATGGTAACTTTAAACTCAGCTTCACTGTAATAATAGGCTACTCTTTTCAATGTCGAACCCTGCAAATTAGTTCAACCAAGGATGAGTCTAACTGAAATTCCCATTGACTTCAGGGAGCTAGGAATTTAGCACCACTAGATTTAAAGGTGTTAGGAGCACACGTTGAGACCTAGATGCCAAAAGCAGTGCATACCCCACTTCTAACCTTGCAGAATTTTGCATTGTTCAAAGTCCTACCCCAACAATTGTTGCCTGAGCCTATTTATAACTTAAACCACTGTCATTTGATTCCTTTATTCCTTCAGGTTTGGGGTATGTGGAACTGACATAATCCAAGATTTGAAGCCCAAGGACTTCACATACCTGAACAACACATCACACTGATCTCTATATTAATTGAATAGGGTAGCCATCTCCTTCTGCCCTCTAACAATTACTTACTTATCTCTTTACCTAATCTTCAGAGAAAAAAAGGCTTTCCAGGATCCTGGTAGGATGGAGAATGGAGGGCTGAATTAGCTTCTTAGAGAACAGATGTCTCCATCCCATATCTCCTTGAGATGTGCTTTTATGGCCCCTTTCTGTGCAGAGTGACTGTGGAGTCTGAACAATCTCATGGGGAAGAGCTGGACCTCCAGGTGAGAGCTGCTGGCTATACCATGCTGTGCTTATTCTTTGGATTTTTATGAGACCTAATTCACCACAATGATTATTGGCCACTTTCTGAGACCCTCACCCAAAGCACATACATGTCAGCAAGAGCCTACCTATTATCTTCAGTGTTATTTGGATTAGGCCCCAAATATATATATATTTTTAATCTTGGTGGGTGTTGGTTTACCCTGCCCCTGCAAGTAGTACATCACAAAACATGAAACTCAGGGGAAAGGGCTTTAAATCATCTTTGAAACCCTGGGGCATTAAGCTGCCCAATACAAAGACTGATATAGACAATCTCTGTGCACTATATTCTAAGTTACTGTGGCTCCACCAAGCATCTCTCTCCTGTCCTTAGCCTACTCTCTGTGACACCTTTCACCTTCCCTGTGATGTCTACCATGGCACTGAGCAGCAGAACTAAGCACAAGGAGTCTGCCTGTCTCCTGCACACCATTAAAGACGGAAGAAATTAGGGTTTTTTGAAGCATTTCTTTGTTCTTCAAGGTGAAGATGCAGGTACCGAGACCTCTCACAAATATGTCCCTCCTTTACTAAAGTCTTCTTGTGAAGACATGTATTTGAAAATGCCCAAATTCATTCTAACATCTTCTGAAAGGATAGCTCTGAGTTTTTTCTATTTGAAACCATTTTTCACTTCCAAATGTCCTTCATGTTTATTGAAAAATAAGTACAGAAATTAAATATGAAAAACCTCACACACATCCAGGATAATTATGTTCCATCTGGCTAAGTGAAGTACTCACTTTTATCCATAAAGAGTTTGTTTTTCAATCTCTCAGAATTTTAGAAAAAAAAAAGAATATCCTTTTATTTAAACAGTTTTTAAACAATGATTTTTGATTGTTTCTTTTGGAGTTTCCAGCAAGCCAAGAAAAAGCTAGCAAGCTTTGTTCTTGGTGATCTCCCCTCTGCTAGAAAGCGGCATGGTGATGAAACTGCCATAGCAATATGATGAGAGATGAGAAAACAAGGAGCAAGACTGAGAATGAAAAAGAATGGGGACAGAAGATGGAGAAGGGAAGGAATAGTTAAATGGCAAAGGCAAGAAATAGTTAAATGGAGCATGAGACTATTTCCTATCATGCTCTAGACTTTTGCCTCTTGCTGACCTGACAGGGTACAATCCTAGGAGTCCCTCCATATGGAGGATAATGAAGTTAGCTAGGAGCCCAGAGCCTAAAAGCAAATGGTAGTACAAAGCCCCTAGCAAGAATTATAACTGACAGTACATCATTTCTAAACATATCTCAGACCTGGATAGTGGAGGGATGTTCAATTTTTCAACAAGACAAAATTCCATGGAAAACAGATATTGCTGGGGGCAGAGGAGGTGGAGAAGGTGAAGGGAAATAATTCAACCAAATCCAACTTTCTGTCAAAAGAAAACTTCGTTGGAAAATATTCAATCAATCTTATTTAGAGCAAACCCTTAAACTTGAGACTGTGCACGTTTTTAAAATCTTTGCACTCCCATCTCCCTGTATAACGTAAATCTTGAAGCTCAGCTGAACGTGAATTCTTCTAAATTACAACAGTGTTCTTAGAGTAGGAAGGGGCATTTATAAAATGGAAGTTAGAGCAGTGGTTTAATATGTCTATGAATGGGTTATGTCAGTTATATTGGACAACATCACGTATATTGACAGACTGTATGTGTGCCTTTATTTGAATATGATCACAGAATAAAATTATCATTTAATAAATTATAAATAAACACATTAATACTATTTTCCTTTTCCATACCTTTTTAATCTGTAATCATGGCTAGCAACTCAATGGCTAGTATTTCATTTGATTCCTTATCCTTATTTATTAAGCCTAGTTTATTTGAACAGAAATATCTTGCACCTGTACATTTTGAAGAAAATTAAGCAATGCCTCTTATATTCCTCAGTTTTAGATGCAAATTCATGGATTGATAATTTAGCACAGATTAAATTTTGGGGGGAGAAATCTATTTCACAGCTAGCTTGATAACCTTCCAATTGACACCCCACAATGCTTCTCTTTCTCACAGAACCAACCAGTCTTCTTTCATGTGTATTGTCTGGGACCTTACTGAATGGATCATTGCCCCTTTTGCTAAAAGCTGGGATGCAGTCAAGATTAGGCCATTTGCAACTGCAAGCTCTAGAAGTAAGCCCTATCATCCAAGTGTGTAAGCCTTATCATCCATTTTAGTGCTTTACAGCACTAAAACCAGGCTTTATTCACCCATCCAGATCTCTGTATAGTTTCTCGACCTCCTTGCTATCTGAGGAGAGGTAGAGAATCCCAGAGGTTCTCATCAGGAACCACTGGGATCATCCCTATGTGTGTGGCTGATGGTGATCAAAACAAACCACTCAACAAAGCCATGTTCTTTCTATACCAAGAGTCTGGATTGGGTTTTGACTTCTAGCACTAGTTTTGAATCCAGATTTGTGGGGGACATTAATGATCTCAGTATCAATCTGACTTTGAGGAAGAGGAGAAAACTCATGTAAGCCAAAGCCTCTTCTCAACACAGGTAAGAGATGCAAGCTACAGAAATACCAGCATGGACTTACAGCCTCACAGCTGTGGGGATCTCTGCTTCAAAGTATATTTTTTGTGTCTGCATTTTAAGTGGGCTTAGCTACTACAGGACACAGGAAGTTTTTGTTTGGAACTGACTCAATCATCTGAGGTAGAAGTGAATTGGTAGTCATTCCAAGTTCTCCATAATCCATCTCTTCAAAATCATGAAACAGCATAGAAATGCCAAAGTTTAAATTCTGTGCCTGCCTCCTCCTCCCTACTACCCATACAGTTATATCTAGGCCGACTCTGACTCCCTTTTTCCTTCCCTATGAGGAATCTTATGGTCCTTATATCTCTCCCTCTCAGTGTTGTAATTCAAATGTTAAAATACTATGTTTCATTTAGAACCATGGAAATCAGGCATCATCCACATGACTTTGCCTTGCAGTTTGAACGGAGCCCTTTTTGAGCCTCTAGGTTGCAGGACAGGTAGCGAAGAACCTTTCACAGCCTAGTGTCTTAACTCCACAGCAGGTATATTTCGCAAAGCATTTTATCACAGCACTGCAACAGGCGCAATTCATAGCTTTGTGCCAAGGCATTTCATCTAGTGTAAAGCATAACATCTTGGCAATAGGCAAAACTCTTTCTGGGGAATATTTTATAGCATACACCTGAAAAGACATCAGGAGAGTAAACACCAATTAGGGAAAAGGCTAAGAACACTGTTAACCCCTAAGGTTCCAAGTAATCATTGCCAAAGTCTATTTATTCTACCATGGAATTTGTGTACAACCACAGGGGATATAAAATGGAATTGAAATCCCAGAAAGAGTTTGACTATGACTCAAAGATAACAAGGCAGAGCTACTTTTTTCATTCTGGCAGAGGTACCTATGCCCCATGAATCACACAACGTAACAGACTTTCAATGCATGACACTACTGAATGTCTTGCTAGGTTTCTCTTTGCTTTTTTAAATTAACCCACAGTTAACTCTCTCTGCTGAACCTACTCACAGAGCAATGACAAATCACCAGAAATAAGGACTGTCTGAAGAGGAGTGACATGCAGCTTGTATCCTGCACCTGCAAATGTGGCTAACTGACAATCCACAGTAAATCTCCAGTTATTCACCATTAATCAGAAAGCCCTGGGAGGATACACATATAGATCCATTAAATAGGAAGGGTTTATCATCTTCGCTGTTTGTGGCAATGTAGGCTATGGTGAGGGCATCTCACACTTTAAGAAGGAAAACGTCTTGTTTTTTAAGCAAGGAAAAGTGAACAAAACTAACAGTTACTTACTATTAACCTCCTGTAGCCTCCATACCTCTACTGATGAGACTTCAGAGATGGGACCTTCACCAGTCTCTCATTGTCTGGCAAATGTGACAGGGGGAGGAAAGGTCATACTGTGCAGGAAGTGGGACATGAACCTGATCCACCAGGTCCTCACTTTGGGAGCCAACTATGCAAAGCTCAGCAAGGGCTAAAGGAGTATAAAAGAAGGCAGCTTCTGGAAAGTAATTTTTAGACTTGAAAGTAGAATGCAGCGAGATTCTAACATGCAATAGAACCAAGTTTTTTTCACCCTACCTTCACAAAAACTCTAGATACACCACTCTCATCACAGCCTGACAGCTGCATTGCAACAGCTGACTACTGCAACTTCCCCCTACAAGGGCCCCAGGCATGTCAAATAGCAAAGTCTATGGGACCAGTTCTGAGTTCTTACACTCAGCTGGCCTGGGATATAGGCAGGGTGCAGAGAGACATGAGCTTTGTTAGAGCTGTCTAGAGCCTCGGGCTATGATTCAGCAGCTGCACAGTCAGGTTAGCTCAGTGTTGTTTCCCCCATCTTGCTTGTCAGAGGCTGTAGGAAAAGACGGAGACTGTTATTTCAGGCTCAGTATAGTGTTAGCATTGCTGCACAGCTTTCAGATTGCAGCTAGCAGATATTTGCCAGCTCCTCTGGCTGAGGAGACTGACTGTCTATAAACCAGCCCAGAGTCGTAAACAAGTGTGAGCATTTGCACAGTATCAAAATATGGACTCTCTTGAATTGCATTGATTTTGTTTTTACACCATTGCACTATTCATTTTAAGCTTCTGCTTTTTTAATGGCTAGTGTGGATTCAAAAGTTTGCATATTTTCAGTATGTATAAGAGTGTTGATGTCTATTTTTTTTTCAAATTAATATTTACTTTGTCAAGGTAGAATAAATAAAGTTTTTATGATAATTTAAAAACAAAAATCCCATGAAAGTACACTTCTTAACCATGGAAACACAGTTCTCAAATGCAAAAATTTGTATGCTATATCATAAGAATACATATGGAAACTTTAATGAAATATCCCATGGAAATCTTGTATTTTGGACAAACCTATGCAATATTATAAAATATTAAACATCACAAGTTAAATATGAATACAATTTTTCTTCAAAATCACTAAATTTTATCTGTCTATGCAATGTCCCTAAGTAATGTTTTATGACCTATTTCTTGAAAATACATTGGGATATTGAGATGTATTTCATTAATTATTCAGTCTATGAAGTTTCTTCTATTTTCAAAAAATATTTTTATTTCTAGTTGATATTTCTCCACAGAATCAGTAATACTAACACAAGTTTAACTCAATCTTATTGAAAACAATAAATTTCTCCTGTAGATATGCTGAGCCATGAACACGTCTCTAAGTTCATTAACTACCATAGAGATCTACTAGCAACTAATTTGATGTGGAGAAAGACAGATAAGATGATCTGGTCCTGCAGTTTGTGGGTTGTGAAGTGTTAACTAATGACATCATTAATAACAGCTGAGGACTGCTGTTAGTAAAATCAGCTGCTTAGAAACTGGTGTGCTTAAAAAGTCAGTTTACAGGCTGCCCTATAGCTTTTGGGGAAAGGGGAATGAGGAGGGTGGAGGGGGAGAAGTAAGAGGTTTTTACAGTGCTTCAGCTGCCTTTGATCCTGTGGTTTAGGGTGTGTTTGCTAAAGAAATCAATTTCTTTTGATTTAAAACCAAAAGTTGGGTTAAACTCATGCCTGATGTAACTCTTATGGAGTTATACTAATGATTAATATTTTAGGGCAATGGCACAATAGGTGCTGCACTTTCTTTCAAGCACCTTTGAATGCATAAATGAAATTCAAGGGTGCCATAAACTAAACAATATTAGGAGTTGTAAATACAGTCTGTGAAAACAGTGTAAGAATCTAGTAACACAAAAAAGGTGTTTTAGTCAGGAACCAATCTTACAGAGTTCAGGATAGAAAGATGTCACCATCACTGAGAAGGTCTTTTTCATAAGGATAACAGGAAAATAAATTAGAAAAGGTACAGGAAAGGCACAGTTGATGGGATGCCATTTTTATGACTCTGGAAAACATCCAGAATCTCAGTTGAGGAATATATTGGGCTTTGTTTTCTACGTAGATGAATCCCTGTGAAGTGTAACCTATACCCCTGCTGCTTTGTAAGCAATGGATTTCCGAGGGGACTCTTTGGAAACAGCTCAAGATTATTTGCTGGACTCAAACAGATTTCGGGTTTGAAAGGTGTCTATAAAAACACGGGAGAGGCACTTCTAAACTCGATGTTCTCTTCCTATTAAGGAAATACCTTTTAAACAGTTCAGCTTTCCTCCAAAACTAATCTCTTACCCCTCCAATACTAATCTTTTACTCAGAGAAAGATAACTTAGAGACTATTGCTTTTTTTACAAATCATAGGTTGTGAGAAACATTGCAACAGTAGGATACTGTAAAGCCAAATCACATCTTCTCTTATCTCTTTGCTGTATCAAATTAGACAACTGAAAAGATTCCTCTTTCCAGGAGTATTAAAAATGTGATGTTTGGTGTTCTAACTGTATAACTTTTTAGAAATGCAATTTTGTAAAATACATATAATTAAAACCAGCAGTATTCTTCTGGAAGAGAAATAGGTCTGGGTAAAGTTCTTTAGAAAAATCAATCTGCATTCACTAGCAATTCCAAATAATTTTTTCAATCTAGCAACTTTTTCAAGTAATAAATCATCATTACTTTATATTACTTTACATAGAGAGATAACTTATACTCTGGCTGATCGACAACTTTCTTATTCAGCCTTTGACATCAATTATCTATTATCTATTCTTCTGTAAATATCTACTGTCTAAATCTCATGCAAAAGAATTATACCTTTACAGAGGAAAAAGTGCCTTTACTAACAACAGAACTATCCAACATTTGAATGACTACATTTATTCAGTGTTCAATAGGACTGGGCAAACAATTTAATCAGTACAAAGCCACCCCAAATTTGTTGGAGTTAATGAGGTTTTTTTGAGTCAAAACTTGAACATCTTTACGATTCCCTTAGGAAGCAGAGTCTCTGGGCAGGAACATCTCCCTGCGGCTCTCCCAGGCTGCTTTGCAGAGGTGAACAGGGGAAGGAAATCCCTGGGAACATGTTCCTGGGCCTTGCAAATGCCTAGCTGCTGTTACAGCCCCTTGGAAATACTGGCAGCTGGATAAGCAGGCTTGAGGCTACTATAATTTAGGCCAAGAGCTTGTGTGGTGTTATGTTTGCAAAAAATCATGTACTCAGCCGTAGGTTTGGCCCAAACTCTGGAACTTTTGAGAAAAGAGAAGCCCCAAAGTGTTCAGGCCCTCATCAACTCTGACTGGGTTGGGCAAGGGGGAGATGAGACACTTTAGCAACAGATATCCTATACGTCAGTCACCCCAAGCACAGACCGAACACCTGAGCAACAGTCAGGGACATGGTGGGAAGCCTCTGAGTCTCACCAGGTCTGGGCCTGCTCCCAAATCCTCTCCTCATGCCTGGGAGGCTAACAGCAACTAGAGGGCTCAGGTGGACCAGAGATTCAGTCTCTTCTTTGCTCTGTTCTTGCACAAACTATTAGAAGTGGCAATAGGAGAGAGCGAGCTGAATTACTCTATATTGGGATTGAAACTTTTTATACACAGTACTTGGATTCTAGAGATGGGTACTGTTCCATAAACTAATAAAAGAAAAGCACATGCACTAATAAAGCAATGATGGGGTGGGCTGAATTGACACTACGGGAGCAGTTCAGGTCTATTGAGCATATAATATGCATTTAAAAAGAGCAATTCATTGCCTCTCTTCCTAACCTTCTAAAGAGCTTTCCACTGTTTGGAACATTAATAATGTTATACAGTGAAAGAGAGTACACATATTTAAGGTGGAGCTGAGGTCTGTAATCAACTCAAATTTTCTAACTTTTTTTCTGAAAGAAAGAAGATTTTTCTTTAAAAAACTAATGGCTTTTTTGGCTAAAGAAGTAGAAGTAATATTGATGTCTCTATTCTACTTTTCTTGAACATCATAGACCTGTCTGGAGTGCTTCAGATGCTCAGCATCTGGTTTACTTTTGTCAGGGAAGCTAAAAACTTTCAGCAAATTCTCAGTTAAAGCAACTAGTTATGGGGTTTTATTCAAGCTAACACTAGCTCAGGTTGGAGTGTCCCAGCTTTGTCGTTATGTGTTTTAAAGCATAATTTAATCATAATTTTCTCTAGTGTCATTGTTTCCACCTTATTTTCCAGCATTGTTATTTGAGCAGTGACGTGCTTTCACAAATCTGGAAGCACAGAAACTGGCAACTTGGATTTTGGACCAATGTCTTGCAAATAACAAAGGAAAAAGTGAAAGTAGTCAGAAGTCCAGGCCTACACCACAGCAAATGATGAAGTAAAACACATTAGGACTTCTTGGCAGCCATTTAAAGAAATACACATTACTCAGATGTGTAAAAGGGCAAATCTATCTGTTAAACTTATTTTGGTTCTCACCAGGAGTGTCCAAATGGCTGTCCTGGAGACTGGGAGCCCCATTCTGTGCTCTGGTGATGTTGTCCTTCACGTAGCTGAGGAGGAAGCTGGTTCTGAGCTGCTTTTCCATTCCCAAGGACCAGGGGAGAGCAACCACAAAGCTACCAAGATGGAAAAAGGCAGGAACAAGTTCTCCCGGATGCCATGGCACTTGCTATGTACCTTGTCTGCAATGGCTGGGAGCCACCGAGTACTGCGCTGTGCATCCTTCTGCCCTGCGTTCTGCCACTCCTGGCAAATCTTCTTCTGAGCCCTGTCTTGAGCATCCTTCTGAGACAGCCACTTCAGAATTTAGGGTCAGGATCTGATTTTCCCTGTCTATCCATGAAGCTGATGTAATCTTTGCATTTCTGAAGATGCTAGTAAAGATGGCATTAATGATAATAAAGGGCCACCATGATGTTTTTCTTTATAATATGGATATGCCTCTGCTATCAGCTGTCATTTCACAAGGTTGCAGCAAGCTTTCACAGGATGCTGATTTATTGCTGACCTGCCTTATATTCAGAGCATGTATTAACCAACATCTTAAACTGGTCTGTTCTCCACGTATTATATATATTTATATAAAGAGAGACTACAAAGTTGCCTGGGAAAGAACACTTTCTTCTTCTTCGTCTACAGCAGCTGTCATTCTGGTGCCCTGCTCTTAACTGAGTTCTTCAGATACTAATGAATAAAAATATTAATAAATAATAGCTAAAGCTACTTTAGTCTTCTATCAATGTTGTCACAATTAAGTTCCTTCACAATACTCACCAGAATTTTGGAAAGTCCCTC
The DNA here is from genome assembly GCF_003343035.1 of Apteryx rowi. Classification (NCBI taxonomy): domain Eukaryota; kingdom Metazoa; phylum Chordata; class Aves; order Apterygiformes; family Apterygidae; genus Apteryx; species Apteryx rowi. The sequence continues at coordinate 514,891 of NW_020448897.1, read as the reverse complement.
CCTCCCCACCAGCATTTACAATATCCTGACTTTGAGGCAAGAAACACCATTAGCTGCTGTGTGACTACCCAGGTTCATGTTCTGGTTCCTGTGTCTCCCATGGCAGCCTAGACCTGAATTTTATGTTTGACGCCCCATATTCTGCAGTGTTCTAGAGAACATTTGCAAAACACACTGCTGGCTTGTACAACAGTTTCAGAGAATTTTAATGGAGATTTTTATTGAATTAAATACAGAATATTTACTCCTAAGACAGTACAGTACTCTCTGTACTGTTTCATTTGATACTGCATTCAGTTTAGTATACACCATCTGAGCATTTTCAGTCTCCAATATATTACAGTTTGTTGTCTTTAGACATCACAGCTCAAAATGGTCATAATAGCCAATACTGACCTGGTTTCTATTCTAAATTACTATATTCTAAGTTAGAAGCTGAGATTCTGAGAGAAAATTCTGAAGCAAGAGGGTGAATTTCATTGCAAATGCTTCCATCACAGAGTACAGACACAAAACTTACGTACTTCTCTATCATATCTTCACAGTTTGCTTTTAAAAACTCCTGGTAAGAAAAAACACAAGAGACCATCCTTGAGACTGAACTCTGCATTGTTTTCACAACAGCAGTCAGATCCTGAGATGAATAGCTGGGACTTAAAGCACTTTTAAAAAAAAAGAAAAACCTTGCCAATTCTAACATTTGCTACCAACTCAGAAATAGCATTCTTTAATATTTTTCTATGCTTTTAGCTTTCAATCCTTAAGGGAAGGTTTATGCTTCACAGAAACAAAGACACTGTAGATCCCCCACAAAACAAATCAGTTTGAGATTTGATGGGTGATGACTTCGTTCCTTTCACTTTTTTTCTTCTAAATATTGGTCTGATTTTAATATACAAGTCAAGAAAAGGCAAAAATAATCTCAACCCATGGGAATAATATTAGCAGTTGTTTACCTGTGAGTCCTCTTCTAGTGGGTGTCAGGAATGAAAAGCCTCATTGTTCAAAGACAGATAAATAAAACCCGTATGCTGTAGATATTCAGGGAGTATACATATCTATACACTGTACAGAACTCTGCCATTAGCTAATAATAGCATTAACAGTTCAGAAGCAAAAAAAAAAAAAAGAATAAGTCTCTAATACTTAGTCTTAGCAGCTGATAATGTAAAATAGGGTGGCATTTGGAAGCATAGGATGATGCCAGTCCCTGGGGAGAGAAAGGTGTTAACTTCTAATAGCTTTTCAGTAATAGCCAAGCATCTGCAGTCCCCCATAAAAAAGGGTTTTTAAAAATTAATAGAGCTGAATGTGCTTCACACTGAGGAGAATGCCAGATTAATAAGCGCATTAAGGACCGCTTTGGATTGGAAATAATTATGGAAGATGACAAGGAGCAGAGGTGGCATTGGTGGTGCTTTCAGGAATGCATTTTAAAAAGCAGTTTAAAGAGCCTTCAGATGTTGGTATTATCCTGCGTGACCAAATTAAGAGCAAATGAGAAAAGTTTATCTGGCATTTTGGAGTATTGAAAGGGCTTAGTGTTATAAATTATACAGTATGAGGATAGGCAGTGGTGAGTAAATTCATGTTAAACATTATTGGCAGTTTAAATAGCAACTGCTTTATAAAGTACTAAATATTTTAATTTGGAATAAAAGTATATTCACTCCCCCTTCCAAAAAGGGGACTTATTGACTTATTTATTTGCCCAATCATTAGACATTTTCTCAGTGATGAATTAGTATATATTGTTCCCAATAGGCTGTTATAAATGTAGAATAATAGAGATGGTTTATAGATTTAGAATTGATTTCAAGCTCTACTGATGAAAAAGTTGAAAGCCACAAAGACATCTTAATCTTTAGCTGCAGGTTAGGCATACCTATTCATATCAAAGTCATTTACAAATGGGTCTAGCGTTTATCAATATTTAATCTTCTTGTTTTAGCTCCTTTTTTACTACCTGCTCTTTCAGCCATTACAGGACAAATATCTTCTCACCATGTTTTTTGATGATATTAATACAAACCAAACTGAGTTTGGTACTTGATGATACAAATACAAACCCAGGCTTCCAAGTTTTGTTGTATGTATGGTCCTCTGGCACAGCAGGGACTTTGTGCATACTTTACAGCTGTTGCAATCCTATCTGATGAGCGGTTAGTACAAAGACTGCCATCCACAAACCACACCAGGCAGGCCACAGTCCTTCCACAGCGAAAAAAACAACAAAGTGCTGTTCATCTCTGCTTAATGATTAATGTTTCCATAATTACCAAAGTACTAATGAAAAAGTTAAAGATTGAGCTTTTACGTGAAGACAAAAGTCTGTACAGTCTTCCAAATTGTTTTAAGAAAGACTTTGTCTTATTAGGCTAAATGTCTATTGCTTTTTTCTTTTACCTGATGACCTATTCGCAAGAAGTTACAAAAAAGAATGCCATTAAGATCCAACTTTCTAATAATTACTTTCAGAAAGGGCAAAAATAATATTGAAATATCCTCTAGGTGAGTGATACTTGTAAAGAAGCAAGCCGCACAGTTATAGCAGCGTCTCCCATTAAACAGTTCTAAGTACTGAATATGCAACATGCTGGAGACTCATTATTTCAAATCCAACTTCTCAAAGATTTATTTTTCTTTTGAAACAATTTCTGACAGCTTTTGATCTTCTAAACTGAAAAAAATCAAAGAAATCTGTTTCTTTGGCATATTAATAGCAAAGGAATTTCTGGATGCTGCAAAGTAGGAACTGAATATAATAACATCTCAGTTTTATTCATCTTCAAAGAAAACCAAATATATTTTTGAGACTAAAAAAATAGGATACCCTACAGATTTTGAAGGGATGGGATAAACCTCTTTTCACAAGAAAAGATGACAAGAAATTCATCTTGGAGGACATTCACTATGCCTCTGTCCATTTAATACATTTACAAGCCAGCTGCCATGAGTTAATCTAGCTTTTACATCTGAAGCAAAATTATTTTATAATTTGGGGCTCACATACTTAAGAGATTTTTTTCCTTTTCTAAATTCTTTAGATAGTGTAGATCAACCTGCCAAAAGACATGGCACTGGAGTATACACTGTTGCCTAAAATTTATGCAACGGGTTCAAATCTTTTTGTAAAAGTAATATATGAGAATCTTAAAATCTTTCAGTCATGGCTACATCACTCCAACTTTTTGGAGGTTTAAAAATGAAGTAACTAATAACAATGTATAAGGCAATTATCAGGATGTGTGTATGTTGTATGTGCACACATATGTCTATATTAACACAGTAAAACTAATATATATTTAAACCCTTACATAAGAAATAGTTTATAAGCCACATTATACAAAGGTTCATAAATTTTGGTAATCTTGTAGAGTTTTTCTTGTACAGCTGACTGGTCAAAATGTTATCTTTCCTTAATACCATTCTGACAGCTGAATAGGTCCAAAACATTCATCATATACAATCATGAGCTTAGCTATGGCTGCCATACAAAGTTGCAATCCTGTAAGTATTGTGTTACTTACAGTGCCTGAGCTTGTCAAGAGGAGGTCAAGGTAAGCGATATCTCAGAGAAGGGGCTGGATGTTAAAAATTGGTATGATATGGTGTTTTCCAGAGATGATAATTTATACAAGAAAGAATATAGAATATAGAGAGTGAAGGGAAGTTAGACCCTGGAAAGAAACTACGAATAAGGCAGAGAAACTCTTGGTATGAAAACTGCTTGATTACACACTTGATAATGAAAATCATAACATGCGCACGTGATTGATTACCATCCAAAAAAGAACAAAAATAAGGAGTTAAGCACATTAATGGACATAAAGTGAATTGTAAAACCTACAATGACTCTGGTAGCCCAGGGGTTTTTATGTGTATTAGCCAGCTGAATGGCATATGGTTTCTAGAGGCAATTCATGGATACCATAAAATATCCCTTTTCAAAACACCTTTTATTTATATGTATAAAGAAAAAGTTGATGGTTTTGAATTTTATTTTAAATAACAGCAAGAAAAAAACCTTGATAGAAATGCTTAGCTGGCATAAATTGTCATCATTTAGTTATTTATGGCAAATTATACTAGATGAAATTCAAAGGATTCCAAAGATGGCATATAATACTTCAAATGGCAATAGTCTCTTCATGATTAGGCTTGAAGTCATAATAGAGGTTATCACAGTAAAATGATGATGTTTGAAAGGATATATTTTAAGTAGAAATAAAGGAAAATAGACATCTTAAAAATCACATTTACAGGAAAAAAACTCTTTGACTCTGCATGAAGTGGATTCCAAATTCATACAAACCAGTGCCAGCTATGCTTTCTCTCATCTTATGTTTCCCTAGAAAGTCTCTTTCCAAATACCAGTTTTACAGAAAAAACAGTATCTTCTGACAGCTTCCCATACTTCATTTTAACCATTAAAACAGTAATTTCTAAATGGGTAGTTCTAACATTCATTTGCTGGTTTTCATAATAGAAAGAAATATTACTTCCTATAAACTATGGAGCACATATACATAGGATGGTGGAAGAACACTGCTTTCATTTCCAAAGATTTGAGGCTAGTGAAATTGGATACTAAAGGTTAAAGAAAAAGTCTAAAAATTCACATGTGAATATAATGCAATTATTAATGCAAGAATTAATGTAGAGTAGCTCAAACTTTTCATGGATCATCTAGCACAATTAAATGAAAGAGGAGTTGAAGTGTTAAGTCTTGACCTGGATGCAGATCTGGTGAAATATCCAAAGATTACAGTTTCACAGTTTTGGTCAAGCAGCTGCAGAAAATAGATCTGAAATTTCTTTGAGTTTAGAGCTGGAATTTCTGTTTGGGAACTCTTCTGATTTCAATATGAAGTCTCTCTGTTTAGGATGGGTAATAAGTATTGCTGAACAAATGAGTTCCTTGCAAGTTCACATAGTTCTAAAGCTGTAAAATGCCTCCCAGAACTCAGCTTAGAAAGAAGAAAAGATACAGAAAGTGAGATCTAGTCAGATACCAAGGGTCTGAATATGGTCTTCAAGAAGATTTTTTGTATGATTCTTCAGCCACAAACTATTCACTCAATGGTCTTCATTTTCTAATTCATCTAAAAGAATTATTCTCTTTACTGCCAACGTTATTAACTGGAATACTATGATTAGAAGAATATGTGCTTGTATAATATCTAGCATCATGTGATGTTTATTCAGTTTGCAGCCATAATTACAGCATTAACAGGAATAAAAAATTTCAAAACTTCTTTAATAGAATTTTATAAAAATATTAGCAAAGGTTGACCCCAGAGTCAACGTTTATATCCCAATCAGAAATAAATATCTCCAAATTTCTAATGTGTTTGAATATGAGGTATAGATTAAACTCCATTCTCAACATAAAGAGAAATAAGTCAGGAGGCAGTAATATAGTTTTTGTTATATTTTATATAACTGGCCAAAAATTTGACTGTTGTAGTCCAGAACTATCAGTCAGAATTAGAGAGGTTAAAAATGAGTGTCCCAACCTTTGAAGCTACAACTGGCTTATACACTTCCTTCAAAAGGATCATAAACAGCAAGTTGTTCTTTGCATATAATATTTCAGATGGGAAACTGTGTTATAAAGAAACTCCAGGGATTTTAACTCTGCTTGAGGAAGCATATGTTCTTTTCATAAAATCATTGTTCTTAACTCTGAAAACCTCTATACCACCCAAAATACACTGCACTGAGATACAGTCTAATGTATTTATTTAAGAATTGTATAGAAAGAACTAGACAAAAAAAGGGAGAAAGAGAATTAACTTATGCCTGTGACTACTAAATTTCTTCAGATTTGCAGTTGTACATCAATAATACCTGTGTGTAAGATACGAAAACATTTCATGCACTGAATAAACTTCAACTTAGAGTGCAATACCTAGAGGACTAGAAGTTTTGTCTTAATCCTCCACATAAGTACTGGGTATACTTATGATTTATAAATGAATATAAAATAATAATAATATTATTTTCTAATGGCATTGAATAAAATAAGTAGTTTTTCTTCCTTTTTTTTCCCAACAAAGTAGTTTCCACAAGGAATGCACATAATCGCCTGAAGGGAGGTACAGAAGAGTCTGAGAATCATGTTTGTTTCCTTTAGTTTTCAGCTGGCATCTGACTACAGTAAAATTGATGACTCCATTTGAAGGACCTACCCTACACTGGAAAATTATCTGGTTTTAATACAGTTCTTTTAAATTTTATGGAATTACTGTGGAGTAAATAGCTACCACTTAAAAAGCGTCTTATAGGATCTTACTAACATGAACTAAAGTGAGATTGGTTCTGGCAAAATTAAGCCTCTCCCACCTTTGGGCAAAATTCCTGTCCAAATCAGATACACCAGTGTGTTAAATGAATGCAAATGTGCTTTGACAGACGGATTGAAATAAGGGGAACTCTTTGCTCTATCTGTTCGGATGAGAACAATGTTACATGTTGGCCAAGACATAAGTAGGTATAGGATCATAGTTCTGACAGCAACAAAGAAAATGAAGAGCAGTAGTGTGTGCATGCTTGTGTGTGTGTGGATCTGGAGTCTGAGTTAGAAGTATCCAGCAGGGAAGGATGCCAGATGTAATCACAACTTGTGCTGACTTTAAGTCCTTCACATCCTGAGTCTCTTCTAGCTCCCCAATGCTTGTGACACAGCAATCAAATCTCTCTCTTCAAAAATCCAAAAACTTCTCTCAGCCCAAAAGCCAATGTTATCCAATTGCCATGTCTCCAAACCATAAAGCACCCCCTCCCTTTCTAGAAGAGCTACCTTCCTCCTTACTAATCTGCCCTTTTACCTGAAACTCCTTAAAAATACAAAACCTTAGCTCCTTTCTAAGATGACCCTCCCCGACCAAAAATTTCTTAGGCAAAACTCTGAAGGTAAGAAAGAAAAACACATCCAGAAAAAGAGAGGTGATTCTAGGCAAGGGGCAGGAAAGATTATGAAGCAGCTAAATCCAGTCAGGGTCTTCTCTCTGCTGTGATCCTTGCCAATACCATGAGCCATGTCAGTAATATTATCAATGAAATCACTGGATAAGTGCCTTGCCCCCAAAAAGCCCAGAAGCAGATTTAATGCTGTGTGAATGTGGTATGGGAAGCAGCCACCCAGGATGCATATGAGTATTCCTCTTCTAACCCTTGGAAAAATCTCCATAGCAGGTCTCCATCAGCTCACTGTTAAGGGAGGGGCTGTCAGGAAATTATAGGGATGAAAGGAATATGGCCTATGGATGGGAGCATAAGATGGATTGTTGGGGAAATGCCAGAATAGACACCCTCTACATTTTTCCTTTATTCACGATGCCAGCTCTTTCAGCCTTGCTGAACAAGAAAACCTCACAAGGTAGGTCAAAGAGATCTGCATAAGGCCGCAGTGATTCCACATGAATAACAAGGATCCGTGCTCCGTGTCTTTTCATCTGTGGTCCCTAAGAGTTCAAGGAACTACTGCTGAGGGGTTTAAGAAGGGTGGCTAAGAAATAGAATGGAAACATCATGTGATGACGCTGTATGAAAGGGTCCAAAGGGTTTCGTATCTGAAGAAACTCTGTTACAACAGTGAGCTTCAAAGCTGCTACTTAGAAGTGTTTTCCTGCAAGTTTCCAAATATTTCTAAAACCTGCCTAAAATTCTCAGCAGGGTGGGGACAACCAAGTAGGAGTCAAGTACAGCAAGGCCAGAAGTGAGCACAGCAGCTTCTTGTTTCTGTGGTTGTCCTCTCATTTCCAGGCTCAGAATGAGTATATGGTGCATCTGGGTGCACTAAAGTGCTTAAATTTTATAAATTCTGGCCATTCACACTGTTTTCAGGCTGGCACCAATGTGGTGTGGTGAAGAACAGGCTATTCCTTCTGCATTTATGTTGTATTGGCCATTGGATAATATTATTTTACAATAGTACTATCAGTTTTCCCTCCAGTCACACCTTTCCCCTTTCAGACTGACTGACGTTTCAGGCATGGCAGTGGATCTGTAACTTCAAACAGAAAGTGTGAAGCCTGAGCTCAAACACAACAACAGTTGTGAGGTGAAAAATGCTTTAGTATCATTCAACAATGAACTAATTACCAACATGTACTGGATAGGCCGAAGGTGTCTGTACAACTCCCTTTACCAAGAGGAAACGAAATAGGGCAGATCTAGCCCAAGTTGAGGTGAAATTCATTCACATTAAATTGTTGATAATGTTATTGTGCCTCATGTTACAAAGTCTTCCTATAATCTGATAATCATCTTCATACTAACTTGAATCAGAGCACTTCATTTCAAAAAGAAAAGAACATTAAGTGAGTGAACTGACAATGAAAAATTCAGCTTTTGATGCAAATACTATAATGTTGAAGGCATTCTCATTTGAGCTATGGAATTGTTAAAGTCAGAAAACTTTGCTTTGTCACAGAAGACTTGCTGGTACCTGGAGGGAAAAACATATTTTCAGCAAAACTGAATCAAAATCAGACAAGAAACTTGATTTAATACCGTCCTCAGATAAAACCATTCTCACTGGATTCAGAAAATGGATCAAGATGTTCAAAATAAGTTTCTGCTCTGCAGTGAGATAAGTCTACTGCCATTGCTGTTGTCACCAGTTTGCTTGTATATGTGATAAGAGTTTGAAAGCGAGGTGCTAGAAGATGTTTTGTTTTGTTACTGCTTACCGAGCTGGCTGTGGTTAGAATATATGCCAATATACTTGAAGTTACAAGCAAATTACATAACGCGTTTAAGGTACAGCAAGTTTACACAGATGGTGCACATTCAATGACAGGAAGATGCTAACTTGACAGGACACTTCTCCAAAGTAGGTCATAATGACCGCTGGGAACATTGCAGTAGTCATTTGGAAGCTCTGGCAACTAACGTGAAAAGCATCCTGAAACATTTTATCAGAGCTTTACCAGTAGAGTAACATCTACTTTCAGATCCACGTAATGAAATGGTTGGCAAACATGTCAGTAATGGTTGTCAAGAGCAAAATACTTGCTTAGTGCTTTGAACTCCAAAATCTTCTTTCATGGTGATCCATTTGAACTGGCACATCATCTTGAAATCTAAGCATGGCTTTGTTGGATTGTTTCCTCTCTGGTATGTTTTCATGACTAAATAATTTCAGATTGTATTTGCAAGTAAAGAACATGATGGTTTTGAACATGCATGCCAAAACTGAGATCTCATCAAGAAATTTCAGTTTTGAATGTAAGAGGTGCTCTTCTTCACTTTTTAGTTCATAGTAATATATCAAGTGAAGTACAGGAAGCCTTCATAGTGTTCAAATGTAATTTTCTCTAATACTTCATTGAAGTGAGCAAAGAAAGTGATTAGATAAGAAACATCAGAAGAACACAGATCTGGTTTCAACCTAGCCACTATGGAGAAACAACAAACTACTTGAATTACCCAGCAATGGTGACCTCAGGCTGCAAATCAAGCAAGACCCTCTTCCCTGATTACTATGAAAAAAGAAAAAGAACCCTGACTTGCAGAGAGTTCATTATATTCTTGATGCCATTCACAGCTGTAGACTTTTGTGAAGTTAGTTTTCAGTTTAGTGTTAGCGAAAATATACCGTCATTATCAAGTAGATGTTAAAAGAGATCTCTGTTTAAAACTGCCATCAGTCCTTCCTACCAAACCTTCACTTTATTTCTGCCAAAAAGCAATCTCAGCCATCGTAAGTACACAGTGAGTACACAGAATTGTATCAGTTTCTCTTGTGTTTTAACAACCAGTTTAACTTTTTCTAGTTAAAATAGGTCTAAGATCATTACAAAAAAAAGTATGTAAGTAATATTTCTCAGGGTTCCAAATGTCTAAGGAATGGCAAACACAAAAGGTTCAAAAAAGTGTTTGTCTGATGTTTGTCCTCCCTTTTCCTGGAGCAGGTCCACTTATTTCAATGGCTTTATTACAAGAAAGAGTTCTGATCACCGCAAACATTCACAAAGCTTCCATAGTAACACTGTTTTCTCTAGCTTGTGGAGAATAAGATATTGACCTCAGTATATCCATCTGAGAAAAGGATCCTGTTATTCTCATCTCTACATATTGTTACATTTTATTCATGTTTGAAAAGCACTCCAAAGCCTTCATGTTTAAAGCACCAAGTGAGGAGGTGCTGGAAGAGGCAAGAGAAAGGGAGAGCTGAAACAAAAGTTGGGTCTAAACTCTGGTGATATTCCACTCTGGAGCAGAATCTCAAGATTCTGGTCTCTTTCATTTGTTATTCCAATTTCTGTTATTTGCAATGTCCTAAACTCATTCAAACCAACAAAAATATGAAGAAATACTTTCCAACGCTTTAATTAAAAACTTCTACTCTCTAGTCGCTTATACTGTCATTTAATTCATATTAACTGCAATTTTGAGGCAAAACAGAACACAGATTTTTTTTCTTCATATATGAAAGCTTAATAAACTAGGTAAAGATGGAAATATTGTTGCTTGTTTTAAATAAATTATTAAGAAATAATGTTATCCTGAAACCTGAATACTCACGTTAAAGGGGAGAGCAAATTTCATTTCGTGATCCATTTATTTATTTTAATCTGCTCATTCGTTGAAAAAAATGAATGAGAATTTAAACATACACAGCAGTTTTACAAGGAGCAACTTTTTTCTAATTATATATTCTTTACTTATTAATCAGTGCTACAATTTCCTGTGACATTTAACACAGACACAAGTTATTTTCATTCCAAATTTTAGCAGTTCACTGTATCACTATACACATGGCACAAGCATTGCAAATGTAAATAAATGTAGGCGTCTGGGTTTTAACCACTGCTCTCAGAGAAACGTCTTTTTAATGTGGTATAACTTGCAATCACACTGAATGTCATCACAGCTTTTGAGAGTGGGCAAGTCTTCATGCAAACTTAATTTTTCACAGAAAAAAATCCTGGCATTTGTGCAAAAATAATGAAGCCCATAAAAAAGGAAAGAGAGGAATGTAGCTAATAATCCTATTTCTTATGCTCTGCATTTCCTTTACTAGAAACAGCATGACTAAATTCTAATAAATAAATATACTAATTGGCCATTGGAAATGCAAATTTCAACTACAATCTTTAATATACTATAATAAAACCCATTACAAGCACCAGCTTTGTAGATGCTTTGATTGTAAATAAGAGATTAGTTTTAAATTCAGATGTGCTGAACAGGTTGGCATAATTTCAGGTAGCAGTGGATTTAGGCTGTTTGCCAACCTGTGAGAAGAGCAGATTTATTAATACCTGCACTGTTTCTACTCTCATATATTCAGTCTGAGTATTTGCTATTTGCTACATTAAATTATAGTGGGTGGCAGATATAAAGATGGTTTTTGTTTTCCAGTTTCTTGTAGATCGCTTTCCTTAGTTTCAGTAGATTCCATCAGGCCATATTGTCTTAGAGTTTTGTTTCACTTTTTAATCATGTACAAATAATGTATCTTAATGACCACAGGGTAAGACAGTCTCTCTGAAAATGAGAAAAATAATGTGACATTTCCCTCACAACAGGGGTATTGCAAACACGTGCCTCCACCATCCTTCATTTTCTCATTAACGAGAAGGGTCTGTCTGTGGTATTGCCCATCCCAATACCCATGAAATCAGTGAATAATGAACATTCTCCCACAGCAAATCTGCAGATGGCCTCAACTATCCTAACTTCATGCCAATTTACATTGGCCAAAAATCTACCCCTCGCTTCACATTGATTCAGATTACCACTGCAAAAGACTATGCGTGTGAGATCACTTGCTTAGACAAAGATGTTGATCCTGCACCACGCATGTCAGTAGAAGTTTTGGCCCCACTGCCCGTGGGAGAAAATCAAACACTTAATTTGGGGTAGGAGGTCACAAAGATGTGATTTATACTGATGTTCCTCACTAGGCTGTACTGTTATTAAGACTTTTATCCTTCTACACTTTATTTCTGTGGCTCCAAACTGTTACCCAAGCCTCCCTGAGAGAAGGATATGTTACAGAGATGTTACCATAAACCATCTTTGCCTAAACAGTACTGCCCTGCTGCCAAGTTATCAGATAGTGCTAAAGCCCTTTGAGCTTTCCCAGCCTCAGTCATCTATCTTCCTAAGATGAAGAATTCAATTGGCACTTTGCTAAACATAATTGATGAGTTTTACTGGCCCAACCTTTAACATGTTTTAAAGCAGCCTTTATTTAGGGTTGGAAATGGATAGTTTGGCTTTAGAACCCAAATCCCAAGTCTATTGAAACTTTCTGAAAGGAGCTGAGCCTTCCACTTTTCATTTACATATATGATAATTAAAGTCACTCAGCTCTTGGCAAACTTTTGATTCCTACCACTGAACTTCTTTTTTGGGTTCACCTACATAAAGTCACAACTTCAAAATGTGAGAGATAAAGTGACTTTAAATGTTATCTAAAATGAAGGATTATCAGCATCACAAGGAATCTGAGCATTGACAGCCTAAGCTGTAAATCACAATTGTATCTATTTTATTTGTTAGTTTACATCTAAGCATTTAAAAGAAATGCAGCTGACTCTAAACCACTAGGCTGTGCACAGCTAATTAATGTGACTATGTGTTGTTACCCCTGTTTTCCCTTCCAATCCCCTCACTTTAATCATTGTTTCATACACCCACTTGTTGCATCCTGCCTTAAATTAAATTCTAAATTCTTTGGTACTGGGAGTTTTTCTAGTTCTGCTTTAGCACAGCCCCAAACACAGGAGTCTGAGCAGGACCTGAGGGACTTCTGTAATAGGAATAATTAATACTGAAATTGGCATGCTTTGGCCTGAAGGGGAAAAGCCAAAAAAGGGAAATTGATTGAGGTGTCTGAAATGAAGTCTGTTTTCCTAAAAAAGGGGCCTGAGTGGCATCTCCAAGTGATGATATAATACAGCAATAGAGCTTTTTAATATACCAGGTAAGCACAGAATCTGAGGTAGACAACTTTGACATGTGGTGCAAACACTCTGGGGCAAGCAATCCCTTCTTGTCTTCAGAAGCAGACAGCTTGTGCTATTTATCTTGAAATTTCTCTCACATGCCGTGATGACATATGTTTCCTCAGCAATTTTCTTGGCCAAATCCCAGCAAAGGTCCGAGCACCCTGAGAAAATCCCACAGTCCGTAGGCACCCAGTATTTTTCCTCTCTCTGTTTTGAAGTGACAGTAGACCTTCCCCACTACCCCAGCTTAAGGACATGTGTAAGAAACACCCTTTTAGCAACAGTTGGAGAGTATCAGGGTTGTTTCCTCATAGGGAAGAATGATAAGTTTTAATTGGTTTGGGAAAAACTTTGGTACTCATGGGATCCAATGGACAGGTTCCAGTTTTTCAGACCTTGGAGAACTGCGGCCAATGGTCTTATCATTGTCCGCTGCAGACTATCAGCACTTTTTCATTGTTTACAAACTGAATATTTCGTAAAATCATCACATAGTTTAGTTAATAATCTAGATATCCCTGTGGGGCATTTTTCAGTTTGCAGCATTGTCTTCAGAAATCCAAAGGTTTTTATACAAATTTATCAATTATTTATGAAAAGAATGCTTAACTGCAGTACGACAAGTCTGGAGACCAAAATTCAATATTCATGAAAGCAGGCCAAACTGTACTCCCTTCAGTGAAGCCTTTCCTCCTTCCCCTACTGCTGCATTTGACTCCCAGCCTTGAAGATGCTGAACTGTTATTAATACATTATCTTAATGATTGGTTTTAGCTAAAATAATCTGTAATTTCCTGAATACACAAAAAAATTCCCATGAGATTTTACATTTTGATCTTTTATTTCTCATATCCTGTTGAATGCCCTACAGAAATTATTAATTTCTAGCCTTGCTACGTCCCTTTCTCTTAGTTATGACTTGCTGCTGCCAAAGAATAAAATGTGATTCAGCCCTCCAGTGCATGAAGGGGGCTCACTGGGGCTGATTCAAGTCCATTCTCTGTCATTGCAACCTGCTGTTTTTGCACAAATAACATAGCTTTAGGGGTAAAACAGCTAGACTAGATATTTGCAAGGCAGTAGGATATTAATGATTGTAAAATGCACTTTCCAACCCTGTCCTGGGAGACACTTTCAAAGTTGTTTTATGAGAGACTAGGGAAATCTATTAATGAGTGAAGTAATTGTTACCTATTGGCACAGATTTACAACTACTTCATGCTTCGGATTGCAGAACCGTAAATGTCTTTGTTACAACCATGTTGTCTGCAGCAAACAAAAGAGATGCTCACAGAATCAGAGATATGGATGCTAGGCTGTGCGATATATATTTTTTTACATCCGGAAAAAAATCACTCAGATAAACAGAAGATTTGGTATCATTAAGCTCTTATAAAAAATATAAACAATAAGTGGAGTAATCTTCCATAAAATGAACATGATGAAATCTACAATATATTGTTTATGTACAGGCAGACACAAAATTAAACTATATTTCTTCTTTTATTTACAGTATTAAACAGAGGCACAATATCAGATCCTGGTACTGATGTGCTAATTCGGGATATGCTCACTTTTGTCTTATTTCCAATATTTAGTTCTTAAAATAGTCTTGTATGCTAATCTGGTATATTTATATACATACACACATATAAATTCATAAAATTATACTATATAATTATAATATAATATATTTATATGTAGCCTTTTTGCACGAGGCCAGCAGCATAAAAGAGACTCAAAACTTTAAGTGGCCATCTGAAAGCTGACTCTTGCATGACTGTCTTTTTAGTTCTTTGGGATTCCTGTAAGAGTTCAGTACTCCTCTGTTCCATCACTGGGCAGACTGGGGGACTGAGTATCACAGCCATGAGTAGCCTGTCTTGTACTATTTGTATTCTCTATTTTCCACTGCTCTTAGGGAGCAAGTATAACTCAGACAGTCTTGAAGTTGCTCTTATTCCAGGAGCCAAGTGACTCCCTGAAGAGGACAAGAACCTGTGAAGCATTAAGGTAGCTCAGAGGTATGTGCACCAGGTTTGGTGCCCAAAGTCACGTAAAGGGAGGGAAAAAAGCAGGTTGACAAAAACCCTTGTTTTCAGTGTGGCGTTTCTATGTGTTTAGGGGTCTCTACTGAAATGATATGACTAGCCCACTTATGACAAGCATGGGTATGCACATACACGCAAAGACTTTCCTTCCAGATTACTCCCCGATGCGTATGAAAATGATGCCTCTCTCACTGTCTGTGAGATGTGGAATCACCAACCCCCCTCAAACCTCTCTGTGATCCCATCGACCTCAAAAACCCATGGCCTCATTTTCTCCTTTGCTGTACCYGCTCCATTCCCAGCAGCTCAGCTGAACTTTTCTCAATATCTGCAATGACTACTCATACCCAAAAGCTCTCAGTGTCATGTTGCCCAGCTGCCTATGATCTTTTGCTTAAAATCAATCTGCTCCCTACGTATCATCTCTTACTCTTGCTCTGGCACTATTCTGTGTTGTCTGAAGTCTCTCGGGATCAGGAGTACACTCTAGGTGTACTAGGTGTTCCCACTCTAGGTGGGAACAGATCTAACATCTACAGACTTAAAGTCTTCCATACGAGCCTGTATTGCTTACGTCCTCAGGTTGTAGGCAGATACCATGTTACGGCATAATTTTTCATGCCATAATGTGCCAACACAACAGTTAAATGTGAGCACTGTGGCCAAGGCCCTGGATGTACAATAAAAAAATTCAGAGAATGAAGTCTTTCAAAGATGTAACAATGTTTTCTTCTCTGCCCCCCACTTCCTTAAACTTTGCAAAAGCCACGAGATGATGCAGGGGAAGGAAGCACCTGGCTTCATGCAGGCCACCATTGACCCCCTAAGCTGGAGCTTTTAGAGGCCTCTGCTACTTTATTTTAGGGGAGAAACTCCTGCATCAGCTTCTCTAGCAAGCAGAGGCCTTTGCAGGGGAGTAGACAGACTAGAGCAAACCAAGCGGGGAAATAGGTATTTGCACAGCTGAAAAACATTTTTTGCAAGTCATTTTCTCTGTTCCCTTTTGGTTTCATTTCAACTGCTTACGGAGCTGTAATTGTCCCTCTTCAAGAGCCAGTTTTACCTGCTGATAGTTTGAACATTTTAATCATCATCTGAAAGTCATTATGATGCGTTTCATCACCTTCAGCACACTCACCGTAACAATCTTTCTGGGGTATCCAGTGGGCAGAACACAAGGAGATGAGTCAGGAAGAAAAAGCTCTTATTTCAGAATAAATGCCTTCAGAAGTTAGTGACTAGGAAAAAGCTCTTATTTCAGAATAAATGCCTTCAGAAGTTAGTGACTATGATCTAAAAGGTTTAAAGAATAAGTGTAAGAATCACAGCTTAAGTTTCATTATGGAATATTTAAAGGCCTGAAGAGCTCTGGGTAACTGCTTGCAAGTACTCAGTAGTTACAGTAGTCAAGACAGGTAGGGAGGTCATTTTAAGTGTAGCTTAACACAATCAAAAAGAAAAAAAGATTTCTATTCACAAGGGGGAAATAACTAAAATAACACTGGGAAAACTGATATAATGGACTTCGGAATCTCACCTAAAGCAGCAAGAAAGGTAATTACCACATTTATGTCATACAGGAAAAACACGGTCTAAATTTTTTTTCTGATAGAGCTCAACTCCTTTGTGATGTTTTAGCCCAACAGTTGCATTTTCCTGCTTTGTGGATTTCTGATGAGCTTATGTAAGACTAGGTCAAGGCTGCCTAATGGACAGGCATGCAACAAACATAAAAGATTTGGTCAATGTTCCTGAATACAACATGCACTATCAGTAAATGCATGTTTGGTATAAAGGCACTGAAATTGGGTATTATGCAATAAATTAATTTGATTTGACAATGTACCGTTGTGCAATTGATATTCAGCTGACCTAAACTGGATCTCATATAACCAGCTATGTTATTTTCTTAAAGATTTTCTTTCCTCAAATAGTATTTTTTTACTTTTGTTGTGGATTTTGCCTTTTATACCAAAAAAATCATATAAAGAAATACCCAAAACCCAGCTGGGTCCCATATATGTGTTTACTTAAAAAGTGAAATCATGCAAGGCTTACTGTAACACATAAAATTGACCCTCTGGTTATGTTTTGGAGTCTTCAGAAACAAAGAACACAGAGCTTCAACATGGCTTGCAACCCTTTAAAAGAAAACCCACCATCTAAACTATGAGACAATGCTCAAAGCACTTCAGTGCCTAAAGTTGTAGATTATCACTTGCGTGCTTTTGTAAAACCTATTAGACATATATCTGAAGCTTTAGTACCTAAATAGTGTAAAATATAACTTCTCTTCTTCCATCTTTGTATTCTTATTTTATATTCCTTGCTTTGGATTTATATCTCAACTATTTGCATCAAACAGGAGTGAATCTTTTTTTTTCTTTCTTTTTATTTCTGTTGAAAGGTATGAATTCCTGAATGGCAATTTAGCATGTGCACTTCAGGGAAACCCTGCATGAGTCTTCATATCATTTACATTAACCTCATTAAAAATGAGCATAATTTGGATCCTACTGCATAAGAGTAGCAGAAAGTAAATGATAGTCTCCGGAACCTGGAGCCTTTTTTATCTAACTGGAGAGACTGAGACTTCCATTATTATTTGGAATTTTCTGCCTCCTTCCCACATGTTAAGAATACTAAGGTGGCTGTTGAGACTAACAGAAAAAAGCTGGAGCTGTATCAGTTTGGGGAGGTGGAGTTATAGGGAGTGATCCCTTCAGGGGTTGTCTCTACCAACACGTACTAAAACATCTGAGATTCTAGCAGAAGGGTTAAGTTTTAGTTGGTCTGTTTGAACCAGTTTTCCCATTAGTTTGCATACAGTCAGGAATATGGGGCTAGAAGATACATTCTCACCTGTTGGACTCAACATCAGCGTCACTGCCTAAAATCTACAATTTTCTCACGCAGAAATCCAGAGTAAATAAGGTTATAGGGCCCTGCTGGCCTTAAAATCTAAGAATATATGTCTGATGTAGCCACTTCCAAATGAAGATCATCTACCATGTAATTTGTAGAGAGACTGGAGCCATGGCAAGGCAGAGACAAGAATAGCATCAAATAAAGGCAAATATTCCTGAAATCTGCATGCTATTATTCCTGCCCAGAAAAAGGATCTGCTGGTCCAGGGTGGTGGTAGTGGGGAAGAACATCTGGCGGCTGGAAGGTAACCAGAAATAAGAAACATATGGGATGGGGGCAGTGGAGAGGCAGGAATGGGGTTGTTTCCAATACCCCAGATCATAATGTCTAACCCTTGATTTAGTAGAGGCCGCTGAGCAGGTTTGCATGGTGTTTGTCAGTGCTCTTGTGTAGCATTATTGTTGCTTTGTTTAGTTTCTAAGGAGAATTACAATCTGTTACTATATTAAATATGTTTTGTGTAAGTGTGTAGAGACTGTGTGTGTGTGTGTGTGTGTGTGTGTGTCTTCTGCTTTAAGACATGATTTTCAGCTTCAGAAATAATTGTAAGATTCAGAAAGGGTGGAAGAGCCAAGAAAATGTGAATTGTTTGTCTACATTATCTGAGAACTACATGACTTGCCATTTCCAAGGGAAAGCTCTGTAATTTGACTGCAGATCTATATTTAAATTTGGGAAAGAGTCTGAAGAGGGAATTGATACCTCCACTGTAAAAACTCAGATAATACAGACTTCAGGAGTTCCAAAGTTCAAGGTATTTACATATTGATGTTTTCCAGCACTCATGCAAGCAATCTAACTGTACAGGCTTTGCCACCAAACAACTGTTTGGGTTGGGTTGGGGATTTTTCAACTCTCATTTAAGTGAGAATTCCTAGATATCTGAATTTTAAAAGCCAGGTCCCCTGGATTTCCATTTGCATATTTTTGGCAGCAGTCCACCTCATTAATGCAGGAGAGAATCAGCCAATATTATAAGAAAAACACATATGACACTCAAGGGAATTAGAAATATATTGTTAATTTGATGAAGTGTTAATAGGCCTCCTAATGTCACCACTTTTTTCTAGCAGTTGTCTGCAATGTTTATTTCTTGTTGGACCAACAAAATTACTTGTTCATATTATAGACATGAGCTCAGTAGTGATAATGGTTCTTTAAGAGAGACATGTTCTTAAGCAGGTTTTCAGCATTTAGTATTCCTCTTCATTTTAATCAAAGAAAAGTCTCTAAGTCAAAGGAGGGAGGAAATCAAATTCTCTGACTTAAATCTCTCATGTAAAAATACATATTATTTTTGAATGATGCCTCCTGAGAAACTTTTTATTGACCTCTAAAGCAGAAAGGCTGCAATGGAACGGTTATCAGGTTTAGCTTTTGTGACCCACAGCTGAAATCATTGTAGGCTAGTGGCTAGAGGGAGATTAAATTCAGAATGTCCTGTAAGCTGAAAGAAATATGAATCTAAGCAGTGCTCTTTAAGAAGCGTTAAAGACCATGTATAAAAACGTAAAACTCCTCTGTGTTAAGTTACTTGGTATTCCTTTGCTGTTCTTCATAGATCTATAAAGGACTACACCATTATTTTCGACCCTTTACTGCTAAGGGCCAGGAGGTTACAAGTTTTGGTCTAGTAATTACCTATCAGTCTAACAAAGTAACCTTAATTAGTGGGATTTTTTTCATATCATATGTAGGAATAGGGCATGGTGTGAACACATGTTATTATGATTTAACACCTTGCTCAGTTCTCATGTATATCCTTTGTCTTCCACTGTCACCACTGTAATTAGGCAGCAGAGGTGCAATATATTCAGATCTTTGTCAATACCTGCCCAAAGCTCTAAATGCATTTGTGATAGAAATGGAGGTTAATATGCAAAGAAAAGCTATAATGATCATTGAAGACCACCAAGCTCCATTTAACTCACTACATGCACGCAGATACTTTGCTCATCTGATCACTCTTGTGTCATCTGGATAGATTATTGCTTAGAAAGAATGTTTTCTTCTCTTTCATTTTGATGCAAATCTGTCTTATCTTCCCTCAGCTTGACTTTTGATTAGAATAGGTTCAGGAGTGCTGCAAAGAACACCAGTATTTCATAGTCTGTAGATCTTCAGTTCAATTGGCAGTGATTAATCGACTTCCTTATGTATAAATCCCAAGCAGAAAACCCCAAGCATCTATGTTACATAGCTCCCTCCCTCCCTCTACACCTCCAATGCACCAGCAGTTGAGAACCACAAAAAGCAGAAGATCTTGTTACTCCACACAAAGCAGAATTTTTTCCTTCTTTCCCTACCCTGACCACATACACACAGCTATTTTGTGTAAGAGTTGCAAGGGGAAAAAAAAAAAAAATCTCTGCATCTAAGTATTGCTAGAAATTCTCCTTTGATAAAAAAACTGTGTGTAACCTAAGCATTGATTGGTTCACAGTCTCCTAAAATGTTCCAGTTTCTTCTCGTTGGTTTCCCATCTTACAATAAGACCTCAGTCCCCAGTGATTTTCTCCTCCTGATCCCAAAAGCAAAATTTATTCAGTTAGAGATTAAAAACTGTGCTGTATGATACAGGCAACTAATCATGACTAATAGTCCACTTCGTGCATTGACCATGAATTCATTGCAGTGTACTCTTTTCACCAAAAAAGGAAAACTATGCAAAAGTTCTTATGCAGGAAATGTGATTTTTTTTTTTTTGGTGTAAGTCTACCAAGAGACAGTGAGAAAGCAGAAAAAAAGGCAAATTTCACTGGATAAATTATTTATTTTGAATAACATATTTTATTTTAAATAACATGATGTCATCTGTTTTCTTCAGCAAATATATATTGTGCAGCAGATAGCACAAACAGTATCCTTAATATATGACCACACTACTGGTACTATTATTCACACTTTTTCCTCAATATATAATTTGGAACTATCACCAACGCTTCACAGTTGCTGCAGTAGTAAATAACTTATTTCTAAGGATCCACATTGCAATTTCTGTTATGATAAAATAACATTTGTACCCAGTGACATTTGTGAGTTACCAGTTCCTAAAAGAACTCTGCTTGCCTGCTACTTTTTTAACAACCTCATGGGAAATCTTCCTTCAGGCCACCTTAGAATACAGGTCATTAAAGCTGTGTACATGATGAAGAGCCATCTGGGAGGGAAGAGATGCTGCTGCAGTACATAGCAGGAGAATGGATGCAGAATACACAGGATGTGTATGGTGGGGGAGGGATGAAAAAGGATGAAAGCGGCATATGGGAATGCAATCAAAATACTGGAAAAAGCAAATTATTACAAAGGCCTTAAACTGAGCTTTAAATTAGGTTGAACAATGCCTTCCATTAAAGGCAGGGAGATTTCTTGAAAGTAAAGTCGTAATCAATAGCAGCAAGAGCATACATTTTACAAATAAGCTAAAAAGTCACATAAAGTAGGTAGTCAAAAGTAGACATCCAGATTCAGGTGGCTTGTCTAATTTTTCTTCATAGTCTGAGGGGAAAAATAGGCACTGCGAGGGCAATTCATCCCAACCAAAAGAAGAAATTTAAAATAGGTTGGATGAATTGCACCTTTTTCTTGCTGTTGATTGTAATAGTTATGTACGAGTCTAGACTCCATCCAGATAGCTCAGCTGAAGATGTCTGTATTGAAAGCAGCTAAAACTAGGTGAGATGATCTTTACCCAGTGTATGTGCATGTCCCATTAAACTCAGAGGAGAAATAAGCACTAAAGGCAATAAACAAAATCTTGTATTAATGAAAACTACATCATCATACACCTCTATGGAGTTTTTTTTTATCATATAATAATTATGCTGCTCAGCTGGTTGAGAAGTGAAAACTCTTCATACTTCAAAGTGCAACAGTACCATTTAATACAAGTAAAAATTGTATATGTAAACAAAGATACAGGATTTATTAAATGCTTCTTTAGTTAGTGTCTTTTAATCTCGATATATAATGTTACAATATATTTAAAAGCCATCTATCTCGAAGAGGTATACACCATTCTTACCTAGATACGTAAGAGTTAACGCTCAGTAAATATCTACTTTACACATTTTTGTCTAATGAAGACATAGTGAGAATCTTTTCTCATTAGGTTAATGTGTCAACATATCCAAGTTAAATCATCAGAATAGTTTAACAAAATGACTGTATGAGCATATGTACACATGCTTATTGCTCTTAGTTAAGAGACCATATCTTTCAAGCATAGAGGCTGCCTTAATGAGCTAAGAAACGAAATATTGGAATTTTGAAATCTAAGGCCATAAACCATCTTTGAAGACAGATATGCAAGATGATCTCTTTTTTCCACTGGTTCCTGTGCAAGTGACAAGGTATTTATTTTCCCCAATAGGCTTTCTTGCCAGACAGCAAGAAACTAAAACAAAATGAAAGGCTAAAAAGCTCCACAGGATAAAAGGCTTTGATAGCTTTACTCCTTTACAAGTCATCTGTATATAACAAGGTTTTAAAAATATTTTCATTTTCTAAGTACATTTCCATAGTATCCACCAGCAAAATATCTCAACACTCTCTGCACAAACTAATGTATGCTTAGGCATAGCCCAGTTCTTGCTCTGATTTCTACCAATGTGACAACATTGACTTCAGTGCACTTATTCTATATTTTCACTAAAGGAAGTGAAATTGGAGGCAGACTTCTCTTTGAGCCATACCCAGCATTATGTAGTTCAGCAGAATTTACTCAGTTTCTATTAGCACTTATTCAAAATTGGTGACAAGTGTCAAATGAAGCTTCTATTTACAGAAATCAAGGTACTTAATTAAAATCTTACCAATAAAAAAGGGATTTTCCATTGTGTGATTGGAAGTCCAGACCCTTAATCCCACTTAAAAATAATAAGTACTCACATTTTTAAAATAAAGAAGTGTCCTCTTTATTTTTACTTTCAGGCGTGTGTGCATAGTAAGATCCCTATGGTTTTAACCATTCAATTCTTATAATTTAAATGCTTTTTAACTTCTGGTAAATGTTCATATTTGTTTTGACTTTGAATTTTATTATGTCATGTTACATTGTGAAGGTCCCCAGAGCCTTGTCAGGATAGGGAGGTTTCCTTTAGAAATGAAATTTTCACGAGGATTAATAAAAGAAAGCATGTTGTATATTTTTAACTAGTGTTGAAAAAGGTCTAACATTCCTATTGACTTCAGCAGTTCAGGTTCAAACACAAAGGGTTTGACTCTGTTTTTCTACCTGACCTTCCAAGGCAAACAGAGATTTGGAGCTTGTGTAACAACAGCTACCTAACATTATGTAGATCCTCTCATCTACAGACTTCAGAGTTTTACAAGGAAGAACCTATGTCTCATGTCCTAATTTGACAGATAGAGAAACTGAGGAAAGAGGATGGGGTAAGATGTATCTAAGATTATCTACTGGGGCAGTGGCAGAGACGGGGATTGAATGCAGGTCTCTGTGAGGCACCCAGTGCTACATCCAGCAGGCCAGACTACCTGAGAAATGAATTGTCAGAGCCTCAGACGCCACAGCTCCCTTTCAGGAAGTGGTTAAAACATTAAAAAATCAAATCCTGACTATGGAAGACACATATTTTGAATCAACATAATCTTTTCGACTGGAGGGAGCTAAAAATGCAGAAAAACCTGTGCAGTGCTGTGTTACAACAATTACACCATTCATTTCCAAACTTATGTCTATGATTGTGCTCACTGGGTTTCTTGAGGCACTATAGCAACTTACGAAATGATCATGAAAGTCTTTATTTAGACATTGTTTAAACAGGACCATCTGGGAATTCTTTTAATATAAGCAGAAACTAATGGCGAACGTATCCATTTGGAGGGATCCTGTGCAGGGACTGGTGTGCGCTTACACGTTCAAATTAAATTGCCTTGTTACTTCTGTTCAGCATACTAGGCAAGTTATGAATCATTGTCTTTGAATATTTTTGTTTACAATTTGCAATCATTGTACTGTGCTGGATTAAAGTATTTTTAATCATTGCTGAGGTGTGGGTGGAGCAGCAGAGGGTATTGTGGGAGTTTTGTTACATTCACCTTCTTGCCTCTGAAGGCAAAAAAACCCTGTGAGATTCCTCTTCGTAGAGAACCTCCTGCTCTCCAGAAACCGCCATAGATTTTGGCAGAATTACATGCCATCTGGCAGGCTTTGTGAAGGTTTGAGACTTGCCAGACCATTCATTTTCAATGGGAGAAAACTGATCCAAAGCTTAAAGGAGTCAATTGAGAGAGTTATCATGGATTCAGTGAGCTTTAGGGCAAGCCTAGGTCAGAGATGATGTACTTTAGCAAAACATTTCTAAACAACAAACATGACTTCATCCCAGCTATACCCCACTGAAGCCAATTTGGTTGCATTTGCATTAGATTCACAAGACTGGCAGGGACCACTGAGCTGTCTGTGCTTTTCTCTCTGTAGGGTAATTGGCTTTTTAGGATCATCTGGACATTTTACCTTATGCATTCCCTACAGTTTTAGGGACCTCACATGACTGTGCTGCCCTTGACTTGACCTGCTGCCTTTCTGGGACACAAAATAGCAGAAGGCCAAAGCTACTACCACTGCATGTCCATCGTTAAAGAATGCCAGGAGCCAGCCTGTGCTGTGTGAGGATTAATGCACTGAATGCTCTGTAGATCTCTCTGGATTGGGCCAGTACAGCCATGTATTGCATGGTTGCCTGCAACGGCCTACACTGGACTCAGTGACCCACATGAGCTCTTCTACACCCATTTATTCTGCTCTTTTAAATCTTTTCCACTTGCTATCCCTAACCCAGGCTGTGCACAGTATTCTTAATCTAGAAACTTACTCTGAGAGGGGTTTACAACAGGTATAAAACAAACCATAACTGCCATTTAGTTGATAGGATCAAAACTGCACATATAAAAATGCCTGTTGTGCTCTTATTCTAATTATTACCCACTTTCTCTAGTTTTCTCCAGGGATTTGAGTCTTGTTTGTTGTAGCAGACATATCTATTATTAATCTTTAGGTAGTTAGTAGAATAATTTGCAACATTCATTAAGAGGTATCACCTTATGGATTACTAAAAAGCGTCTATGCTTTTGCTAATGAGCCCCAGTAGTGCAATACTTTACATATTTTATAGCCAGTCAATTATGTGATGCCTTGCTTTTATAGTCAATCTGAAGATAAATTGTTTTGGACATGAAGATAGATAGTTAACATGGAACTAGTTACTGCTGGGAAATCCTGCCTCCTGAGCTGTTGAGCTGTAACTGTGAAGAGATGTCACATTTCCAAAGCATTGTTTTATTATTTCTAAAATCCTGCAGCCCCCCCTAAAAATGTATGTTATTCACACTTAGGATAAATCATAGTAAATGCAAAGAAAAAGGAGCCAGAGAGTTTCAGAGCTAAACTATTCCTCAGTGGAATATTTTGTTACTTTGAATTTAAACAGATTCCATTTAAAGTAATACAGATAGTTAACACCTGCCCATTTAATGTGCTAATAAAATGTGAATTAAATCAGTAAGTAACTGGTGAAATCATTCAGCTCGCAAAAAATGGCAGTTTGGAATTAAGCTGTGCATTGGCATGAACTAGATACCTCCATAAAGTGAAGAGACCTTCGCCAATTTACATACGTGAATAATCTCACCATTTTGCCTTACATTCATCCAGGAAAAAATATTTGCTTAAATTCCAGGGTATCCTTGAGAAACAGCATGCCACTGTTTTACTTCCCTGTTATTCTAGGCTTCTCATTTCCTCCTTTTACCTTCGTCCTCTTTAAAAATATCAGTAAACCAAATCCGGCACAAGTGACAGCAGCTCTGGCTTTCTAGCACTGGCCCACCTGTGTGTCTCAGCACAGCTCTGGAGGGACCACCTTGAGGCATATGGGAATAATTCACTCTCAATGCCTATTAAATCTTTAGCCTCTCCTCTGAGATTGCAACAAGGGTGCCAATTAATGTCAATTGTCGCGGTGGTTTGTGTGACTGGGACACCTGCCCACAAGGAGCTGAACAGAGATCACCAGCTGAGATAGTGCAGCACTTGTCTGTGATGCTACAGTATATAAATAATTTCACAGACAATGAAGCAGCATTGAGTCATCACAACTTTCATTCATTACCAACACGAGTGGGACAGGAGCTGGAGTTTGGCTGGAGGAGAAAGAGCTCTATAACACAGTTCGATTCCAGTGCAGTCATTTGACCTTTCTCTTGCAGTGGGGTTGACCTTATATACTTTGTTCTTGGCTAACTAACAAGAGTCAATGTTTCATTGATAGCTGCTGCTTATACAGCTTTGCAGGTTAGCAGCTATAGAGCAGGGCTGTGGGAAAAAAAAGACAGAGAAAAAGACAAGACAAGAAAGGGGAAGGGGAAGGGGAAGGGGAAAGGGAAGGAGAAGGGGAAGGGGGAGGGGAAGGGGAAGGGGAAGGGGGAGGGGAAGGGAAGGGAAGGGAAGGGAAGGGATTTTTATTCCATGTAAAAACAGCCAAAATACATGTTCTGCAACAAGCAAAATGTCTGGCTTTTTGTCTCAAACTTGTCAGGTTTTCATGATGTCAGGGCCAAATTATTTAGACAGAAATTTCCTTAAAAATCTTACTATGCACTACCACTCCATAGTGAGCAAGGAGTAGGAGATGCCCTTCCCACCACCATAGATTAGCCTTTCTGTGCACTGCAGAACCACATTTTTTAGGAACAAGCCCCCAGTTAAGCAGGGCCAGCCCAGATCCACAGCAGGTCCCCAGAACCTTACAGCAACTCTACAGCAGGCTAGTTGTTAATGCAGTCCACACTGACTTTCCCGCACAACTTGCTGGATAGTCTAGCGTACATCAGCAGGTGGAGAGCTGCACCACAGTTATGGTCAGGGTGAGTGGGGAGAAGGCTGAAACAATTTTAACTTTTTAATTAAGTTAGTGTAACACTTAAGAGATGCATAAGGCATTTGTAAAGTTCTCAGATTCCTGGCTCCAGAAACTAGATTGTCCACCCAGACATCTTCTATTCTGATAGGAAAACAGAACAGAAATATCAACAGGGTTTCCTTGAATATCCCCATAGCATATTTTAAGGACAATGGTATATTTTAAATTGATTTTGACTAGTATTTAATAGTGTTGTTTTTTTTCTTCAGAATGCATTATTTGTATTCAGTATGACATGGGTAGCCACATCTGTAACACAAAAGTCTCAAAATCAGTAATGTGATCTATGCATCTCTCAGTGTCCCAGGTTCCCCAGTCTAGTGCACCAAAGCCTACTGCAGAAATACATGGGACAGGACTGAAGACTGTTTTCAGAACACTGACTCCTCTCCTCACTGTTCTCTACTTGCTTGCATCCTAGCCACAAGAAAGGCAGAGGGGAAATCATAGCAGTTAGATGTAAAACTCCCAGATAAAATCCTGCCCTTAATTGCATGAATAAAACTGGCATTGTCAGAGCAAAACAGAGAGAAAAAAAATGACCTAATGTGTGCAAGCCACAGGATCCTCAGACTGTGGGTAAAAGCCAGAGATGATATTGTCAGCAAGATCAACTTTTCCCTATGACTTAAGGAATGGTATCCCATTAGTATCATTTTGTTATCATCCATCTTGTAAGAATGGAAAGAGGAAAGCAAAGCCAGTTTGCTGAACATATTGCTATCACAAATGGCTTTTCTAAACAGTTCTAAAGAAAGTGCTTAGAAGATCTTAAAACATCCCTTCCTTTCTATCATGTATATTAACGTATTAACAAGGCCCACTAAAAAATGGAATTTCCTTTATAACTACCCTTGACTTTCTGTCCTGAAGTATTGCATAGCACTGCTGTAGGAGGTTAGATTTACAGAATTCATTTCAGCCGAAACCTACGTGAATTTCTTTACTAGCTGATTCTTTTTTCATGACTGTTCATGTCACCTTTTTTTTGTTTTTTTCAGCACCCCAAAAATTTTGAAAAAGAAATCAACCAAGAAAAAAAGGAGGGAATTAGCTATTTAATTAAAAATGTAAAATTTCCTTGGGAAATTTCACTTGGGATTTGTTTTCAGAAAACTAAAAAGTTTTAACCAACTCTAGTATCAATAGATAATGTGGGGGTTTTTTATGTGTGCCTGTGTTTATATAATATTTGAGGTGTAGCTGTCTGCATAAAGTGAAATCACAGATGGAATAAGAATCATATCCATTTCTCTTCAACTCTCTTCTTTAGGGAAGATCTATCGTGCCAGATGCAAGTTATTTAAGTAATTTTTGTTCTATACTTCCACAAAGGTGGGCTAGAAATATTCAAGGAGTTATCAGTTGTTGTAATTTACCATTCCTAGAATGTTTTTTAGCTTATCAAAAAAAGACAGCAGCATTAATAAGAAAACAGAACCTGTAAGCTTCTACTCTCCATAACTCACTGTACTGTATTGCTAACTCTACACAGTGGCTCCTGGATATAACTGCCCACATATTCCATTCATGTTTCAAAAATTCGTTACCTCTTGTGTCAAAATTTTACCAGAGTTGCTCATACAATGGTTATATGCATGTATCGATTGCACCCTGAGGTTGTAGCAATGACCTCCAGCAGCAAACAGGTTTCTGGAACATGGGGAGAGTTTAATGGCTGTGTCCCATCTTTAGGGAGAAAATATGAAGGAAAGAAGGGGAGGGGAGAGGCAATTCTGAGTAAATACAGCAAAATAAACTAGGTGTTCCATGAGCAGAGGAGCTAATGAATCTTGGGCTTCCGCCAGGCTTGTGCATCTCAGCCTTCCAATAGATGATACTTAAGTTTTCCCTTCTGCCTCATATGTTCGTGTATTTCCCCTTTCTTTTCCCAGATGTAAGTGTGCACTGATTTGCACCAGAATAATATTTGGCCTTGTTGCTTGATTTTCAGAGGATCTCAGGACCCACAGCCTCTGTTAAAATTAATTGGTCCCTCAGGACTAACAACGGTTGTCAATATCCCCAATAACCTGTTAGATACAGAAGCAGGTTCTGCCCACCCCAGGGAATAATTAGGGAGAAAATTCTGTGGGGAAAACTTTATGAAGGTGTCTTACTCTTTTGCTCACTAGCAAGGACTTTATGAGGAAAGTAGTTTATTGGTCCTGATTCTACTCGAGAACTGATCTGTACAGCTGAACGGCTATCACATAGTATTTGAACTCACTAGCACAATATAGATGGTCAGTCTATCTAAAAAATGACCACTTCTTCCTTTTCTTCCAATCTGTCTAGCTGTTTCTCAGTTACATTCAGTTTCTTAAACTGGGACCATCACTTTGGTATCTGATCACCTATCTGTCAGTAAGCTACGGAAATTGCAGAGCGATACTGCCAACCTGCAATTAATTGTATAATATAATTAGTGTGTTTTCCAGGATTTCTGACTCGTCATTCCAACATTCTGCAATGACAGTTATAGAGTAAAGTGTCCATGGGAATGAGGTTTCCTTTTGCAAGAAGTTCCTGAAAACATCAAAGTCTTTTCAGGGTAAACTTAAAATTAAGTGTGATACCATTATTGAGAACTGATGCTGGAATGCACACAAATAGGCATATAAATGTCCACACTGGAATAAAAAATAATAAAAAGAAACTTCTGAATATTTAAGTTTGATTGTAAGTAGGTCAGGGCAGTGCCTTTATCTTCTT
This sequence comes from Apteryx rowi, assembly GCF_003343035.1. Classification (NCBI taxonomy): domain Eukaryota; kingdom Metazoa; phylum Chordata; class Aves; order Apterygiformes; family Apterygidae; genus Apteryx; species Apteryx rowi. The sequence goes on along the minus strand of NW_020448897.1, from coordinate 485,284 downwards.
ACAGATCTATATGTCATTGCACCCCAAAACAGCACAGATTAAAAATCTGATAGTTTTAATTACATCTCCACTCTCCAGATCTCTCCTGTGCGTAACGCAATGTTAAAGGTGAAACCCCTCCACTATGTGGTTGCATCCTTTCTGCAACAAATAGTAGAATTGCACTGGAATCAGAAAACTGCAGGTAACATAGAGAAGTTTTCATCTGGGTTTTCATTTTTTTAATTCCTTTAATGTCAGACTCACCATAAATGAAAATGGCCATCTAAACATTCACTTCTGCCTACCTAACAGGGGCATTCAGTTGCCACATCAGCAGTCAAATGTTACATGGATCCCATGGAGCTGTGAGGGATGACAGAGGCATATGCTCATGTTTATTCTGCATTGGAACGTGGTGCGATTGTCTCGGAGAGCTGGACACTCTGAACATTAACTGATGCATAACTACAGGTTTTCTCACTTAGGCAATTGCCCTGCACTCTGACTGTGGGCATGTAATTTGCATAATCATTGTCCAGGTACAGTGCAGTGTGTGCATCCCCATGCTCTGGCAATCAGCCATCATTCACCCAATCAGGGAATTGCATAATCCTTTTGCAGCTCTTTCCCAGCAACTTCACTCTGGATATGCAAATCCCTCCATTCTTGTTGGCTGCTGCAGTTCCTCTGTGCTGATTGATTTCTCTGCTGTTTCATTTTTCAGATGTTTTCCAGCAACAGAGACATTTCTTTTGCTTTTGGTGCCCTTTCCTATGAAAAGAAGAGAAAAATCAAACTAAAACCTCTGTACAGATTGGTCTACATCCCTGATGAAGAGAAAAGGCTTGAAAAAATGATGCTCTTCAGTTACTTCCACTTCTATTCCCTTTTGATCTTCCCTGTCACATCCTTCCACCCAGGGCAAGGCTCTTGTGCCCAGAATAACTGTTCTGTTTGTGGTTCCACCAGGAGATCCATATCCCAATGCCCACTCTAGCTTCACAATGCAACAGGTACAGCTCAGCTGAGGAGAGCAGCTTTTCGGACCCTTTGGGAAGGTGAAAGGGAGAGTAGAGGAGAGGAGAAAAAAATATCAAGCAGAACTTTTGAATGTGTAGCCGACCTTCAGAGATACAGCTCCCAGTTACTTCACTGTATTTGATCTGCATAATTCCCACCGCTACTTCTGAACCTTCTGATCTTGGACCATTGTGCCTAATCTGTTTTCAGGGTAATGCAACATGTAAAAGCAGCTAATGTGAGGTCCACAATACCAGTGGCTTCTTGTGTATCATTTAATATCACTGTATAGTATATAGCTATGTAGTTTAGGCATAGAATACTGATTTCAGTGATGTCAGTAGAGGAATTCTAAAAGCAGATCTTATGAAAGCAGAGTGCTTTTCCCTTGATTTTCCCTTCAAACTATTTTATATGAGTGCATGTAATTCCATTTGCTTTTAATGAGTTATGCCAATGCACAAGAAAATCACCTATTATTAGTACATAATGAATCACCAGTCTTAGAAATAAGGTTGACTACCAACACCAATGTTATCATAATGTTGAGGTCATGGCTTCAATCTGAAACAGTTTGTCAAATCTCAAGTTAATTACTTTGTTTTGAAAGACAAATGGTATTAACTTCAGCTGTTGACGGAGTAAAAGGTGCTCACGGTCTAGCTTCTGAGTTACAGGTTTCACAAATGTTATTTGTGATATACAACACCTTTTCCAAGACCTTTTAAGGAAATAACCTTAGAAGTGATACATGACATGGCCTAATAGTCTAAGAAGAGTCTTTTGCTGACCAGTCAAATAGTCATGCACTCAGATTCCTCACATTTTATGATGTCACAAAACACTATAATCCATAAATCTTTGTTAAATATCTACTTATCTCTAAAGCACCTATACATATTGTCGACAACTTTTTTTGTAGAACAGTAAATTCTTACCACTTACAGGTATTTTAATGTTTCTGTAACTCAGATATTTACTGATCTGCCTTAGGAAGAAATGCGCTTAAGGCAAAATTTTTACTTTATTGCTGTCTGCAATAGGCAGATATTTTTCTTGCAAGGGATTTCCTGCAATAAATACCATTGTCATTCTTACTACTGAAGTTGTTGCCTTGAAACACCTTGTCCTGAAATATTGCCTTTGCAAGCCATTATTATATAATTACTGCAGCTTTTGACCTAGTTACACAAAACATACAGAATGCTGCTCTTTTTCTTTCAGTATTCCTAGGGAAAAGGTTAGGAAAAAAATGTTCTTTTGGTGAAAAATGACTAATAGAGACACGAGGAGAAAGGTGCAAACCCCCTTTGAATTGTGTCTAAGACCATATGCACTTCACAGTCCTAGTGAACATGTGTGTTAGTAATGGAGAATCATTGTGAAAAACACTTAGGAATGTGAAGAAGAAAGGGCCCTGTCATATCCGATTTCCAGTAAGTACAACAGACCACAGAGTTACAATGGAATTGTTAAGTTTCCTGTTTTGGTGGCTAGTTCTATTTCTGCACCTTCAGCACCATATAGCAGCCAAGAATTGAAGATGCTGAAGTTTTATGAAGGCAATCCTCTCAATACACCTGTGCTCTGTGTGCGTTAGGCCAGAACTTACAAATAGTATAAAGTGTCTAATCAGTCTGTGTCATCCTGGTGCCATCTGGATGGTACCACTCTGGTATGCCCATCTGAAATGAGCCAACCAAATATAGCAGCTGGGCATGACAAGGGCTCAAACTTAAGGGTAGGTACTAGTTCATATCACTTCACTATTCCATTTTGTAGTTCCATCTCAAAATAACCATGTTGTCCTACAGAAAGTAGCTGTTGCTGTTGCTGCTGTTATTGTTGTCCTGCTTTTGCAGTGTTTTTTCTTTTAATATTCTACATTTTATAAAAAGTTTAAAAAAAAAATTTAGTTTACGCATATGTATCCTCTGGTTTGTTTGCCTTTATAGAGAAGCTGACAACTTTCAGATGAATTTCCAGACCAAAATTACTGGGGGAAGGGACAGTTCTATAAGAAACCGCTCAAAGAGCTCCTGACAAAGAGGCTAGCATCTCTCCATATATGAGAAGCCAAACTGCAGGGTCAGTGCCCCACTGAGTTCTGTTGGTTTGAGGGCTGGGTCTACAATAATCTTGATCTAAAATTGCATAAAGTGTATATCTTTACCCTTGGATTTATGGGGAAAAAAAAACAAGCTAGAGGAAAAGATGGGTTCAGTGTGCACAGTCTAGCCCAAAACAGCAGCCACATTCAACCACCTTTACATATGGCCAAAGAAGTACTTGCAACCCATGCCTGGATGCTGAGGATTAATGATTCTGGTCCCTATCTTCTTTTCATGGAATTATCTTAACCGAAGTTCTTAAAATGTCTTCTGCTTAGAGAACTGTGTTTGACATCATCCCAGGGAGGCCTGATATCAATCTCTGTCAGTCAAGCAGAAGTGAATGGTCGACCACTCTCAAGTATTGTATTAAAACTGCCTAACCGGTATTGGGGCAAATATATTAAGGGGAACAAGAGCAACAATTCAGACTGATCAAAGAATGGGTTTCACCTGTCACACTTGCCTGGCTTCACAGCAAGTTTTTGACCTTTTGCAAGGACAAATTCTTTGATCAGTCAGGCAATTTTAATACAATACTTGAGAGTATTATCCTTTTATTATGTAAAATGCAAAAATGCTTTACTAGCATCCCAAATCTCATTGCAGTCTTCAAGTTTAATTTGTTTATCCAAAACTTTCTCTTTTGCTTCTGAAATATATCTTTCTTATTGGATTGCTGTAACTTCCTGTTTGTAAGTACTAGAAACCATGCTTTCTAAACCGCAGTTGTTATTAATAAAGGTTTCAATGACTGAGAAGTCCCTACTTAATGCCTCTTTATTTTACCCATGGGAGATAGTTAAGCTATATTGTTTGATTTGTATACATTGATGTTATGATAACACTGGCCCCTTCTATTTCAGTTGGAGTGGAAATTAATTCCTTGTTGGCTCCTTATTAAACATGTTAGGCAATTTTTATGTCCACTCAGAATTTCTTATTTTTTAACTACTTAAACACTAGTCTAATTTTTATTTTCATTTTCTAATCTCAGGTAGTCTTCTGAGTATAGGAAGAAAAGTAACTCCCATGTCTGGTTCTCCCTTAGCTTGCCCAATTCTTCCATAGATGTGTCTGTATAATTATTGTACTGTTCCAGAATTCCTTAGAAATTTACGTCTTATCTCTCTTGGAGGTAAATCACAGCTTAATCACCTGCCAAAGCTGGTATTAAGTGTCCAATTAAAAAATGAACCTTTGTAGCTTATCACTTTATGCAGTAACAAACAGGTCTGGTTTAGGTGAGTCCTGGGCCAATTTCTGTTGAATTATCTGGTAAGACTCCCACTGGCTTCAGAGAGTGTGGGATGAGGCTGATGGTGGAGGATTTGTTTGGGGTAAGAACTTGATGGACGGCTTCTCAGCCTGAACAACTCCCTCAGGGCTCATTGAAGGCTGGTCCAAACTTCCCTGGGGTTTAGACCTTTCCTTTTTATTTTCCGCAGCCATACAGTCAAATGCACTTATGATCTTGCGTATTAAACAGAACTGGAAGTGGTAGTTACCTAAAAGAAACATCATTAGGACAAGCTGCCGAACAAGCTGGTGAATTACTAAGTGGCACGTCCTAACAGAGTGTCTTTGTCACTGGGCCCACTGTGCTCTCTTGTTTTGCCACAGTGAACAGCTGTCACAGCTGTACTCAAAGATGATGTCACTGCAATTGCCTGACTGATGAATTTGTCATGAAGGTTGTCCTGGTTGGACCATTATGGTTGTACCTTTAATGATTGTCCCATTATTCATGAATAAAAAGTCAGCACAATTTTGTGCGAATTATCCCAAGAAAATGTTCCAAGGAAGAGTTCAGCCCATGCTGTTGGGCATTCAAGTATGTTTATGCTGGAAAGGCTCTGATGTCTTCCATTATTCTACAAGGAACTGTGTTTGCAACCTTGAAATTTCAGCCACTGTGCAGGAGGATAGGAGGAAATCTGTGCAGTAGCAAAGTCTCTAGACTCAGATCAGGTCATAGCATACCTGGAGTGTTGTGCCAGGGGGGAAGGGATAGCAGTCATATTTGCCTTGCCCTTCCCTTCCCTGCCCATGCTTCAAGTCCATTCTCCCCATCATAGCAGAACAGAACCAGATCTGTTGCCAGCAATCTCTGTATCTGGGGAGATAACCAACTGGATTTGCTCCTTATTGAACTTTAGGCATTTCACCTCCATGCACAGAGACAGATTGTTTGCATTACACTTGTGCTCTCCTATTTATGTGCAAGTGATGAATTCACATACAAAGCTATGTGCTATATGTGGGAAGTATAGGATCTCTTGTGAATCCTTCCTGAACACAAATACCAGTCCAGCTAACTTTAGTGTCACTTCTGAATTGTTCTTATAGTTACCAATAGTCAAGCCAGTCTTGGGAGACTCACATCTTTTATTGTACATTGTTTTTCTATGGTACTGAATAATTCACAGAACACTCTCCTTTTTTCAGATATCTTCATTATTTAAACTTTTATGTGTTCTTTACACACAAGATATGATAAAAGGCAGTTTTTTTTCTGTATCCATAAGTGTTTTCATCCCATAAGCAAGCCATCCTGTCATACGATGGTGCTAAATATATTTGTACTCACTTAGTAGATGTCCTAGAGGTATGTCAATGCACAGAAGATTTTGACTGAATGGAAACTTAAATATTTCTGCAGTACTTCTGATTCACTCTGCTATTACCATGTACAAAGCCGTCTCCAGTGGATGCTGTTGCAAATGGATGTGTCTGGGTCATATCTTGAAGACCCTGCCTAAGCAAAACTCCAGCTGAACTTGAGTCCTGGGTGAGAAGTGAAGTCAGATCCTAGACGTCTGTTCAAATAAATCAGGGCTGATTATCAGTGAGTGATGAAATGGCCGTTTTTGCACAATGACATATACACATTTGGCCGTTTGAGTTTTTTGTAGTTACATTCATTTCAGTCAACTTGTTAAATGAAAAACAGATGCCACCACCAAGTATTAAAGCTCACAAAGATGGATTTTCACATTTCTTTTAGTGAGTGTTTTTATCAATAATACACATGAAGAGGGCCTGGGAAGTTTTATTGCATTAATTTAGCCACCATAAATCAACACAGAATGTAAAACTCATTTAAATTACCACCTTAGGGCCAATGTAGGAATGATGAAGTGTTATGCTCCAATTCTTACGATGGATTTGGTGACAATCCTCTTTTTAAACATTGGTGAATTGCTCACAAGAGAGGTAGGACTGATGGACTTGAGACAGTTTCATTCTGTTCATCCAAAGAAGACAGAAAAGCAAAAGCAGATCTTGTGCAAGAGCAACTCACTGTTGAATGTGTGTTATCAGTCCGCCTGGGCCAATCCACAGAGGAGGGGAAATGTTACAGCTGCCAGTTATGCAGGGTTAGCTTGGCCTTAGAGCAGCTCATGCCTTTGCCTCAGAAAGTCATCAGTTTACTAACCACTGTGTCAGCCTATGGAGGAGTCATCACACAAAAGGGGGTTGAATTGCTGGGGGTCTTAGGTGCTTTGGGCAGGCCTAAAGAAAGTACATAACCCATGGGCTTGTGCTACAAGCCCTCCTTGCCAAAGTGCATCTCCACTCAAGGTGTGGATTGCTGCAGCCCCTGGCTACATGTTATGACTCTCTTGGCTCATTTGGTAGTTGCTGATGCTTTTAGCTCTAAAGAACTGACAGAACTGAAAACCTCAGTTCAATCCCTGTTGTGTTAGCCAAGTCAGTAGCGGTCACAGATGCTTTCTTAAGCTGACCACAGCTTGTATCTCAACCCTGTTTTACAGTAATTTGGCTGTGTAATCGCTGCGATCTCATACAACTGTATAATTTCTTCTAGTGAGATAATGATAATAATAACTTTTACTATTGTTGAGCTTTTTTACTGTTATTAATTACTTAGCCAATCAGTCCTTTGACCTTTCCAAGGAGATGACAAACAATATTGCCAAGTACAAAATTGTTGTTTTGTTTGAATACAGTCGTATGCCTCCTAAAGCCAATACTGAGACCACCAGTTTGTTCCAGAGAGGACATGCTCAATAGCTATCAGATGATCATGACTAATTGGTTCATGAAGTCAAGTTAGTGGTCTAGAAGTGAAAGGGTTTTTTTTTATTTTGCTTTTTAAACTCAGCACCAATCCTCAGAGCCAGAATTATCCCATTTTTGTCTTTCCATCAAGCTGTGGTTTTACTGATTCATCAGGATGGCTTGAAATTCTTTTCCGTGGTCCTTTGAGACCAGAGGCCGCTTTGTTCTCTAATATTTTCCTCTCCTTATTATATTTTAGGATGATTCTCTAGCCCTGTCTTGTTAAACCTAATTGGATGGGACCTTAATTGGGGTGACTACATCAAATGTCATGTTTTCCTCTTCTCTGACCAGTACTGTACCCATTTCCAGGAGTTACTCTTTTAGAGAAACTGTTTCTTAGGAAGTATAAATGTTTGGAAAATAAATTAACTCCAAATGTGATTAACCACTCACCCATGAGTGATTTAGGCATGATTTGCCTATTTTCCCATGCTTTGTTACTTGTACCAGTTAAAGAAAGGCTAAAAACAAAATAGATTAAATGTTTTTTGCAACATAGCATCAAAGGCTGTAATTTTGTCCAGTCACATAATTTAAACAAGATCAAACTAAGTGAATACTTGGAAGGGACCCATTACAAATTCACAGGAAACCTAAGTATTTCAAGAACGGATGGTGTCTGTGCAAGATGGGCAGTTAGGGCTGAAGTGATGCCACAGTGTGGTTTTCAGAGAAAATTGTGAAAAATTAATCAGTTTGGTTAGATCTGGTCAAAATAAGGGTACATTTTGATCATATGATTTATATTTTTGATTTAAAAAGTAAAATTCATGACTGCAAAATATCTTTTCAAACAACTTTTAAGGGGAAAAATGGTCCTTTCCAATCACTAAATGTTATTCACATATTTTCTTTTTTACTAGCTCTTCTTTTGACTGAAATGCGAAACTAATTTCTTGGTTCCATGATACTTTTCAAAGCATTAAATACACAACTGATGAAATGTGCACCATGAATTAATTATCCAGTGAAAAAAGTCTGTTTTTCTCTTTATGAATTGTCACAGCAGAATGTGACTTCTACAAACATGGAAGCTTAAAAGTCTTAAGATTTTGCTCATATACCATGCTAACAAGGAAAGACAAAAAAAACCCCTCCTTTGATATAAAATTTAAAAGGGGCTGTAACTGAGGCTGCAAGACTCCCAAACCTTTCTGATGATGTTCAAAGCCCACAGTGACCCAGTGACACAGTCCACCTTCTGTGCTGGGGACAGTACCAAAGACAGCACTGTTTTCCATGACTGCTTAAGCCTGGAAAGTGTTGGTAGGCCTGAGGGGCTGTGTTCAATTAGTGTGGGAGCAAGACAGAGAGACTGTAAGTTCCTTCTCTTGTCCAACAGGCTCATCAAATCAAGTATGTTACATCCGTTGCATTGGAGTCCTGGTGAGTTATTACGTCATCCAGAAAGAAAAATGTTCACATTTGGATCATCCAGATGCAAACCCAAGAGCACATTAGTGAAATTCTTTTTGAAGACATCGAGGCACATTCAGTTACATCTTCTAATATTAGCCCAGTTGCATATAATACATATTCAGCCTTCAGATACTCTATTTAAATGTCTTTGCAATGCTCAGAAAACATGAACTGTTCTGTAAGGGCTAATTAAATATAAAGCTTCACTTCAGTAATATACTTGTTTCCCCCAAACAATTCTTAAATACATTTGCAGATAAGCCCATTGCCATGTAAACTGCGTATAAAACATGAGTTTTTATTCAGGGCGAAATCCTGGCCCCAATGAAATCAATGGGAGTTTTGCCATTGACTTCAGTGGGGCCAAGATTTCTCCCTTGATGCACATGATATATTTTTCCTGACATTTGGTATGATGAAACAGTCCTGGTTCTGATTAGCCCAGGGTATAAATAGTATCAGTCAACTAGAGCAAAATTCAAATCAAACCTCAGGCATCTTTGCTGATGCCACTTTGTTTCTGAGTGCTGTATATTAGTGAAGAGACCCAAATGGCTATTTGGAGTCAAGGACCTCATCAGAATCATCTTTTGTGGATTTGCATTTAACCATAAATCAACTCATGGGCAGCAAAGGGTTAGTAATCATGGAGGCATCTATTCATGTGTCTTGTGACATACAGTACTCCAGCGTGGATTCTTCATTAAAAGAACCCTTGATGTCTCACAGCTTGTTACCAAATTGGGCTTTGACTCTTAATATAATTTAGATGTGTTTAAAATATGCTTCTCAGAAATGCTGCCTAAATATTTATGAAAACTATATACAATAATATTAGGAAGAAATCATCTGGCTGTTTTGACAAGTTTTATTTTTTAATATCCTATGAATGAACATATGAATATATTTTAACCTGTTGCTTTATATTTGAATCAACAGTACTGTAGGAAGAGAGCGATATGGCTTGTCTTCTGGGACTATTTGATAAATTGTTTGCACATTGCATAGCAGAGAAAAATATTTCTAATCTTTTCCTAAAATTTGGATTCATTTCTTAAATAAAAGAAAAAAATAATAATTTAGGGATGGTGTCATCAGAAAGCAAAAATAATGGAGAGACAGTAGCAGAAATGAGTAGACATTGAATCTAAAAGGGTTCATTAAAATCATGTCATTTACTTTACAGAGTTAAGCCATAGTTTCTAGGCCCTAATTACGTAGTTTCCCTGGCCCACACAATACCGGCCATAGCATGCCTTCCAGACAGTTTCAGCACTGATGGGAACTAGTCAGGCAGGGAGAAACTTGCAGTCCAGAAGTTAGAAAGCAGTGCACTATACCACTACACTGTTTTCCTGCCTTGCCTTTTCTCCCCTCCGGCTGCCTCTTATCACTGCCATTTCATTATCTGGCTCTGTAGCACATGTGGGGCTATGATATTTGTGAGAGACATGATAGAAAATACAGACCTGTTATTTGCCTGCTATTCAGGCAAAACTCCCACTGGCATCTATGAGCCCTTAAATAGTACAGTATGTTGCAAGTGGAATTGTTTATTGTGTTCAGTTAGAGCCGGCTCAAGCCAGCTCTCACTACTGACTCAACTACACGAAAGAACTCACCCTCCTGTCATCCCACACTGTAATGTTCACCGGGGCCAGTTCTGTTTCCACTTAAGTGCTGGAATAAATGGAGTCAATACAGCTCCACCATCTCCTTTTTCTGAAACCCAGCACTCTTGAAAGACAACTAGAATGCCTGGAAGATGGAGGCATTACAAGCAGCAGGTCAGGCACAGAACTGATATGAAAGGAAATAGAATTTACATGGCCGTGTGAACAACGGATAACAAAGTCTGAGTGCCCAAGACCCGCTTTACTGCAACTTGCCCTTCTAAAAACCAAGAGAACAAAACCATGGAACAGTTCTGAGTGAATGCTGATAGCGGGATTCGGCCTCCAGTGGGCCAAACAGATATACTGTTCCCTCACTGTCTTGCTTTTTGCACTGCAGTAGTATCCAAGCATAGCCCTTCACAGTAGCATTGTCCCCAGACATCTGTAAATGTCTAACAGTGGCTGGAATTAGGATTTACAGGTATCGTTGCAATTCATGTGGCTTTATGCATTCTCCTTGCAGCCTTATTCACACATTCCACTTTGAAATGTTTGCACGCAGCAGGTTGTGCTCTTGTTTTAGCAGTGTTAAAATTCATCTGGTATCTCTTTCTTGCTAAGTGCAGGTAGCTACACACTCTTGAGTGAATAGGATATGCTCCACTTGTGAAGTGTAGAAGCAGGTCAATAGACAACTTTCAAAAGGAACCATTTAGGATAATTAAGCAGCACATACACACCAGCAAGAGTTTATTTTGTATTGGAAGGCATGTGGTTAGGGAAACAATAGCAGTTTTTTCCCTGGAGAATGTTAATTAAATTGAACACCCTGGAAAACTGAACTATTCTTACCACAAATCTATAAATCAAACTGTTCTGTTTGCTTAATATAATGCTTTGCTATTCTAGTCACACTGAAGTGGGCCAGCTGCACAATGCCAAGATATTTCCATGATGAGCACATTAGAAACACTGATTGACTATAGATCTTATGGATGTAAGGCCAAACCCGTATCTCATTTACACCAGAATAACTAAGATCAAAATCTAGCCCATGCTGTTCAGATTAGCACATAAATAACATGAAAGGTTTGTGAGCGCTCTAACAGATGCATTATGTACTTGTTATATGTACTGCAAAAATCCCTGACAGTTTCAGTAATGGACCAGGACTTTGCTGTGCTAGGTGCTGTACAAAAACAGAGCAAAAAGATTTGTCTTTCTGTTATGCCAAACTAGCTTGAAAATACCTGTGAGAAGTCAGTCATCGGCCCTACTTGCCCTGCTTGAATGAGGGAGCTACACATGCTGCCCAAGGGTACCAGAGGGCATGGATGAACAGGGTGGTCTGCTTGGTCCCCTCTTCTTAGGGGTTAAAGGGTCTGTGGCTCTCCTCAGTATGAGGTATTCTAACTCAGAAGCTCATATTCCCATCTTTCATGATGGGGGAGCAAATTTTCAGCTGGCATAAACCAAATTTCTCAGCTAGACTCAGGCTGGCAACCAGGGATTTGGCCAACTCAGTGGCAATCCTTGAGGGCACCATGCCCAGCAAAGTTCTGAGCTATGGTGGGACTTCAGCTGTCATGCAAATCTATATCACACTCCAAGTCAAATTACACTGCACGTACCGGGGCTAGTATTCAAATTCTCCTGTTTGCAGTGTTCTGGGTCTGATCCAGAACCTGGTAAAGTATTTTCCTGTTTGCTTGTATGGGCTTTGACTCTGGATCCCATGGAAGAGCCTTGCCATTCTTGTTACACAGTTGTCCTTCTTTGGAAGAAAGGTCATTCTAGTTCCAAATCTGTCAAATTTCTTTCTATATCTAACCCAGGTGCTAAAGAGAGTTTAAAAAAAAAGGGAGAGAGAGAGAGAGAATAAGGAAAAGATCAGAAAGCTAAGGTTCTGAAAGGAGTTTTACACATGCTCAGGAAATGAATCTAATATCAGGTTGTGTGTTCTGCAAAAGCAATGCATTTGAGTGAGCATGTGCCCCTCCCACTGTGGCAAGCTTTAAGAATGGTCACATATAGAAGAACAAAGGAGCCACACCAATCTTCACATGGATAAATCACTGTCTGCACTAGTCAGCAGTGGATCAGTATCTCTGGAAGAGGTTCTCCTTAAATGGAAATGGTCCAAGAGATGCATAATTGTTAATGGTCTTTGTGGTATTCAGAAGATTTTCTGGGCCATGTATGGATCATGGAGTCTGTATCAGTCAGCAGCACAAAAATAAAGTGTTCTAGAGTCAAATAGCGATAGGAATGTAGAATCAGGAGGGCATACTTGTGTCCTAGTGCTGCCTGAGAGGCTTACACTCAGCAGCGGTGTGTCTGCTGTGCTGTTAGCTGAAAGGGTTCTCACTGCAAGACCAGCTGCGTGGCATCCCAGCAGTGAATGGAAAGGCTTCTAACACCAGTCAGGTCACAAGGCAGCCTCATTTACCACAATGTGTAAGTCCTGTTTACTGAAAAATAAAAAAGGCAACTTCTTCCAGTAGTCTCAGCATGACAAATAAAAGCTTTACCCCGATTTCTGCATCTATTTCCAAACAAAGGTTGCTCACTGCCTTTCAATCATTCCTCATCCCTGGGACAGAAGTGAAAAGATTTCTGAAGTTTGACCTGATGGCTCCATTCAGAAGAGCAATCTTTTCTTGGATTAGTAGCTTTGTGGTAACAATGGACAGGTAGGAAAAGATAGGGTAGTATTTTGTGGCACCCTAAAGAACAAAGGAAATGTGCCAGTGTGGAACAAGGGATGTAGGTCTGTGCACAGCTCTTTCCCATTTTGCCAATCAGCATTGAGCATGTAGATTTACCAGTCCTTAACATATACTCCAAATATGCTACATACACCTGTTGGAATGGTGCTACCAGATTGCAGTTATTTCTTGTTTAAAAAGACAACTCTTCACCGTTACTGACTTAGAATAGTGTTGTTAGATAAACATACCTGGAACTTTCCAAACATGTAATTTAGCCCTTTTTTAGAGAGTTATTTTAAATTCTTTCATATATTACTGTTTTGGGCTTTCTCAAAAGATTCTCAGAAATATGTTATATTAAGGGAAAGGACTAATATAAACCACAGTTGTTCACTTGGTCATCAGTCACATTATGGGAAAAAATGAGCAGTTCTTTCATAATTATATTTGACCCTTCCAACATTGCATTTTCCTTACTAATAAGCTGAACATTTTTGCTATTTAGTTATATGTGGCAAATACAGAAGCAATGAAACCTATCTGTGTAATTTATTCATTGACTGGACTTGAATCCAAGTGTGTTCTAAGCATGCATGTGCCAGAGAGAATAAAGAGCTCATCAGCAATGAAAAAGTCATATACTTACTTACATATATTTAAATTATAATATTTATTTATATTTGGAAATATTTATGAATAATAGAAAATATCCTGAATCTCCCCTGTGTGGCCCAGCAACCACTTTTAAAGTGGTGACTATTTCTGTCGAGTAAGGACCACTGCTCTGAGCCTTAAATCTATGGCAAGATCATCTTCAGTGAAATTTCCTGATTTGCTTAAAAAATGAAGGAAGGCTGGGAAGCTATAATAACGTAAAGCAAACTTAAACACATTTTCTATCCCCTTCTCAGTGCTGAAAAATATATCATGGTGGCTGTAGTTTTGTGAGCCTCATCTGTTTTCTACTTCCTGCAAAATGATTTTAATTTGAGGGCAGTCATGATTTCTGCCCTGCACTCTTCAAAACACTGCTGATTCCAAGTCACCTGTTAAAAAAAAAAAAAAAAAAAGAAAGAAAAAAAGGTAGTAAAACAGTTTGTTAAGATTTTGCAAGACAAAACATGCATAAGAATGACAAAAAAAAAAAAAAAAAAAGTCTGGTTTCCTTTAAACTGTCCAAGGGCCTATCTCTTCTTTCAGACACAAAGTAACCTTGTGAAGGAATTGTTTTTCAACAGTTGGTTTCAGCCTCTTGAAGTTTCCTTTTTCACACCTCCAGCCACTGTGAATGTTTGGTAAAGGATCCAAGCATTGTACAAAGCCTTCCACCCAAACAGTCCCTGCCTGTGTAAGCTGGGCAGGAACTCCTTCGACATTTTATTATGAATGAAGAAAAGAAGTTTATATTAGCCAAGTTTCTGGAGGCACTGGAGGGGTGAAGGCCTACATGTACCTCCGAAACTTTCCAGTCACACAGTGTTTTTTAAAGCTCCCTGGCTGGGAAGTGCAAAGGCAGAGATGCTGAACACTGTTCCCTGCTCCACAGAGACCCCCTGGTTCTTCTTTCCAACACTCTGGTGCCAAACCTCACATGATCCAAATGAAGGGGGGGGGGGGGAAGATGAAAAAAAAATGTGAGAAAAAATGAAACCACGGATAATAAATTACACTCAGCAAACGGAGTAATAGTCTGATTGAATGGAGACAGGGTTTCACTCCCAGAAGCCTTTCTCTCTTGACAAGTTGAACATTAACAAGCTGACCAGGTCTGAGACAAGTCAAAGACTTTTTCTCCACTCTGCAGCCTCCCCCCCTGCCCCCCCCTCCTGGCGGAGTGCTGGTGGCAACAGATTAACAGGTCACCGGACTGGGTCTGAGAATTGCTGCCAATTACCTCGTCTCTGCTTGTTGCACTACAGTCTAATGGCATCATTTAACATGCACTTCTCTCCCAACACCCCAGCTGGTGACACCCAATAAAAAGCGTGATTGATAGAAAACCCTGCGTGTGTACGTCGAGGGGAGAAGAACTCATCATTTCAGAGGCCTTTCCCACCCCTTTCCCCTTTCCTTTAGCTTCTTCCCCTCCCGGATAGTATGATCAGGAATCTCCTCAGACAGCTTGCTGGGGGATTTAAGCTCTGCTGACATCCAGCCGGCTCGTCTGGGAGAAGGGGAGAGGCAGGGTCGATCCCGCCCCGGGAAAACGGCATCGAGCCGGCGCCTCCCTCTCGCACCGGCTGCGAGTCGCTGAGTTTAGCTCTGCCTTTCCCCCTCAGACAGCAATTATGGGGAGAAACATCTGAATCAACACAGCATCATTTACTTAAAGAATTGACAGCCCTTCCACTTGAACTGGTTTAAATTAGTCGACGCCACATTCTTTTCCTCCTGTGTGTTTTGTTTTGTGCCTTTTTTTTCTTTTAAATAGGAATATATAATTGCAGTAATTCACCCAGCTGAATGCGAAATAGTTKGGGGGGGGGGGGAGGAGGGAGAGAGAGAAAGAAGAAGAAGAAGGCACGGCTGGACCCGAGGCAGAAACGCGCTCCCTACCGCCTCTCTCCCCACCTTCCGCGGGAGGGCGCGGAGGGCTCCGCCGGCCTCACCTGGGGACGGGAGCGGCGGCGTGGACGCCCTGCCGCCTCCGGCCCAGCCCGTCCGGCCTCTGGACTGAAGGCTGGCCGCGGAAGGGGTCCCAGGCGGGCGCCCGGCCCCGGCTCCCGGTCCGCACCGGCGCTGGCCCGGCCGGGGCAGGAGCCGGGAGGCAGCGATGGCTCCTGCCCTGCTGGTGACGAGATCTGCAGTATTTCCAAATCCTGGCTTCCTCGCAGGGACTTCCCTTCCGGACATGTGCATATGGAAAAACAGGGACATTAAAATCAAATTACATACATGTATAAGGCAGAGACCTTCGTTTGCACCAGGAATGATTAAAAGGAACAGCTGGGGAAACCTCCTGTATGAATGCAGTCCCCCTGAAGGTACAAGAGCCCTTCTTAATTAAACTGGTGTAAACGTTGCTTTTTACTCCTTTTTCATTTAAGTCATGGGAAGGACGGGGGGAGGCAGTTCGTGTTTTACCCCCATATCTGAAAACGGAGCCATCCCGCGGGATGGGGGCGACGAGGAAGGGGAACCCGACCCGGATTGCAGGTCTCCGAGCTCTAGGTGCGTTCGCGGGGCTGGGCGCAGCGGCTGGCTCAGGGCAGGTCGCCCAGGGAGGGACGATGGCTGAGACTGGCCCTTGCCGTAAGGGGCAAAGCTTCCAGGAGAAGCAGAGCCAAAGGCCGGCAACAGCCGAGGCGAGAGCAGGGCATCTCTGCCCTGCTCCGGCATCTGCCGGCCCCCCATTTCCTACCGCCCAGCTCAAGGGCAGCCCCCGTGCCCGGGGCCCTGAGCCTCACCGTGCCAGAACGGCCCTTCCCCCGCCCCCGTTTCCAGCGGAGCTGCCCCCGAGCAAGCGCTTCTGCCCGCCGCCGGCCGGGGCCGGGAAGGGCCGCTCCGCGCCTGGGGAAGCCGAGCCCCCCTCCCGGCAGCTGCGGGGAACGGCCCTCGCGGGACACCCGCGGCTGAGCCGCCGGGAAACTTTGATCTGCAGCTGCACCAGTTTCCATGGCAATGCGCGGGTGGCACCGGGAGGGAGGTCCGCGGCACGGAGGGGCGGCGGAGCAGCCCCCGCGCCGGGGGGCGCCCCCGCGGCTGCCGGCGGACCGCGTCCACACCCGACGGCAAGGCGAGGGTTTCCCTGAGCAACCCCCTCTTTCCTTCCTTCTTTCTTTCTTTCTTTCTTTCTCTTTCTTTCTTTCTTCCCTCCTTCCTTCTCCCAGTTTGCAGCAGGATCAGGCCCCTGGGCTGCGAGGCAAGGGAAATGTTCACCGGAGAGAGCAAAGACCCCGCGCCCTTCAGGCCGCTGGCGAAGGCACCGACCTGGCTTCCCTAGGAAAGGGGCCATCTCCAGGCTGGCCCGTCCGTGGTGCTAGAGAGTGCTCGGCGCTGTACAGGCGAAACCTCCCCAGCCGCCTGCCCAAGAACTCCGAGCTCTGCGGAGCCGGGCTCGTTTGGCTGGGTCTCAGAGAAAACCGACGAAAAAAACCGCCCCCAACCTTTCAGGACTTTGCCACAATAGTGGAAAGAAAGCACATTTCCAAAAGCCCTTAACTCTCCCAAAGGCAAAGTGGCCTAAATTTCCCAGCCCGTCAGATGCTGAACTCATGACCCTTCCCCATACTCCCTATGACAGCGTCCCTGTGACATTTTCAGTAATTGCTACACTGTAACCTTGAGTTGTTCTTCCACACATGCCATTCCTCTCCTTCTTTCTTCCTTTCTTTTTCTTTCTTCTTTCCTTTCTCTCTCCCTTCCTTCCTTTTTTCATTTCTTTCCTCTTTTTTCTGTCGTTCTCTTTTTCTTTCCTCTCTCTCTCTTTCTCGCTTTCTTTTTCCTTCTTTCTTTCTTTTTCTTTCTTTCTCTCTTTCTTTCTCTCTCTCTTTCTCTCTCTTTCCCTTTCTTTCCTTCTCTCTCTTTCTCTTTAAGATTTTAGTAGCTGTTTTAGAGTAGGTTTGGCTTCCTATTATTTTGCATTCGCGGTGAATTAAAATAAAACTACCTTATTCTTATGAAAAGACCTTTTCATGTTTTACTTGAATAGCCGTTACCCTTCCAAATCCAGTCTTCCTTTTTCGTTTCTCCTTCATAACTCTGAAGAGTGAATATGACAGCCCAAGGGAAAGTAGGCACGGTTCGGACTTACGGACCGTTTCAAAAAGGCAGCCAACGTGTTTGCTGGGACGAGGGTGACACTTGAGATAGCTCAGTGAAATAGGCTTTATAATCAAATCTGGATCCTAAACATCCCATCATCGCAAACATCTCATCTCAACCACGCATAAGCCAAATAAAATAGCCGTGTTTGTGTGGATTATAAATGAGATCACAGAAGAGTTTATCTGGGAATATCTCACTCTTGCAGCCCACAAGCATGCACTTTCTACCCTGCCTCTGATACCAACTTGCTGATCTAAAGATAAAATAACAATCGCGCCTGTATTCTCCCTGTATTCTCCCTGTCCGGCCTTATGTAGAAAGTCAGGACTTCACACATCCTGTGAACATAGCAAAACCACAAAAAGGTTGTTTAAATACTGATAAAGCTATGAATGAAACCCACAAAAGCAAGGGAATTTAGCAACTTCTTACTACTTTGAGGGTTGGATCAGCTGCTGTTTCCAGACATTCAGGGCCTGACAGCTGAGTTTCTACATCTTATCTAAATAGTTTGTTTGGGGCCAGGTCAGCAGCGCTCATTCAGTCAACACTTTCACTCGGGGACAGAAATTGTTTCGAATTCCTCCAGCTTCTTCTTCTTCTTCCTTTCCTCCCCCCCCCAGCATAATTATATAGACCTCTCCCCCCACCACCACCGTCCCCCAAAAAGTCTGGTAAAAACGAGAATTGCTGATCTCTTGGATTGTTTCTTTCCTGCCCGGGATTCGCTGAAACTTTCCAGAGGTTCGTGTGTCAGATGGGGGAAGATGCTTTCCAGAGGGAAAGCAGAGCAGGGAAAGAGGGGGCGACCACTTTGTCCTCTCCTTTTTCAGACTCCTAGTTTTAAATGGCTGGTCCCAAGAAGAGGTTGGAAACGACCCGTGATTTCCTCCTGGGGCCGAGGGGCGACTTCTGCCAGCCTTCAAGTCCCAAACGAATGTTTTCAGGCAGTGCAGCAGGCAGAGAGATTCTCTGCGAAATATGTGCCCTTCTCCGCTTCTAGTTTATGGCCAGGTTGTAAACCCTTACGGAGATTTACTTACACGCAAACGACTAATTAAAAAAACTTTAAGGGTCCAGCCTAAACCAACAAAAGCCAGGAAGTTCCGAGTGAGGTCCAGTGCTCGGTTCCTGCTTGCCACATAGACTTGCAAGACCCTCTGCTCCTCAGCCTGGAGCCACGACTCCCTCCATCCCCTCCACAAGTTGGGACCGCCGGAGTTTCTGACCTCCGCCTTCAAGTCCTTCATCCTTCTCTCCTCTTTCTGGGCTGTCTTCTTCCTCTCTTTCCCTTGCAAGGCGAATCGGCACCAAATGACCAAAGGGGCTCCCCCAGGGCAGAAAGCCTTACCAGCTCCCCCCCCCTCGCCCCCACCCCCGGCCAGCTCTCGCTGCCTGCCCGTGCTCCCCGGACGAAATCCAGCCGAGACGTGGTGTTTTTGGAGCACCCGCCCCAGGATCAAAAAGAAAACAGCCACCCCGGGAGGATGTCATCGGATCTACGCTTAAAGCAGGACGGGGGGGACCGGAGGGGGGGCGGAAGGAGGGTGTCTCTGGTGCCCCGTTTCGGCCTTTGGAAAGTTTAATTTGCCCGGTGAGGCTGACAGCACCCGCAGCCCCGGCGCTGAGGCTCCCTTTGCCTTTGCCTGGCCGGTCCCCGCAGAGCGGAGGGCGACGGCATTTCTACCTGTCCGGGAAAGCCGGCCAGCTTTTCTCCCATCTCCCAGGGATGGTGGTAACCATGAGGCGAGGGGATTGCGCGCCTGAGAGCCAGGTTGCTTTCCCCAGCTACTACCTTTGCCTAGGAGCCTGGCTGCTTCTCATTATTTAATTGTCCCAGGAAAAAAATCCAGTCGGTTTTTCTGTCGGTCCAGCCTTAGGGAAGGCAGAAGGATTAATACGAGGGGCGACGTGCAGAGCATTGGTGGAAAAGTGTGGACTTTGTTTTAAGACATCAAAAAGGAACGGCATAAAAGGATGGACACTACCTTCCAATACACTTTACTTAGCTGGTGACAAGAACTCCGGGCATGCACTGAATGCATAATTACCCCCAACTGAAAATTCCCTATCTAATTTGATATTTGGTGCTCAGCAGAAGCTAGCCTTCGTAAATAATATACAAAGTAAGAAACCTAATCCAGCAGGCTAGAATGTTTAATTCATCATTATGCGAGCTAATTGGAAGGTGATTATATGGTAATTGCTCATTAGTGGTGTATATTTATCGCTGTACCTTATGTCAAGGCCATGGGAATTGTGTAGAGTCTGTTCTCTCATTTCAAGGATCAGTTTCAGAAGCAGGAGCAAAGCGGGCTAGATCAAGTTCTTCCTGACGTCAGGTCCAGCCGTGTGCAATGGAGAGCTGGACTATAAATGCTCGCCGGGCGCCCCCGGCCCAACAAGGGCTCCGGGCGGAGCGTGCGGGGAGAGCAGGGGTGGCCCGCGCAGAAGGGCCGAGCGAGCCAGCCGGCGCCAGGCACGCACGGCGGGGACTGGGGGAGCCCGGCTCCCGCCTGCACGGCGGGCCCGGGACCGGGCAGCGTGGGGGTGTGAAAGGTATTTTGCTCCCTCACCCATCCTCGCACACAACCGGCGGCATGGGCTTGGTCCCGAGGTGCGGAGGAGAGGAGGAAGGAGAGCCAGCTTTGCACGCTGCCGGGCCACGGAAGCCACCTGTGAGCAGGGCTGAGGCCCTGCCGGAGGAGCGGTACCGGGTCCCGGCGGTGCCGCCCGCCCCGCGGGTTGCGGCGGGGGGCAGCTCCGGGCCCCCTCGGCCTGGAGCTCCGGCTCTCCCCGGGGCCAGGTAGGCGGGGGGCTACCCGCGGCCGGGCTCGCTCACAGCTGACAGGTCGCCTTCCCGGAGACTCCTGCAACAGGCGCTAATTGCAAAAGGCCAATTAAAAGCGAGCGAGGGAAGATGATTAACGGCCCTTTCGCTTTCAAGTGTGGACCACGGCCTGGGCTTCCCCGGCTAAGACTGTCTCATCAGGGGAAGGGATGGCAAGGAGCGAGGTTACGACTCGGGGTCAGTAGGTTCTCTAAACTCCCACTTCCCCCTCACAGCGGGACCCTTTGGAGAAGTAAATCAATTGCTATATTAGCTCCAAGCAGTTATGAACCACTGATGGTTAAGGGAGCAGGGGTTAGGAAGATCCTGTTTATCAGGGAATCGGGTCTGGACAGAGCTGCCCTGGCTTTGCCTATTTCCTACGAGCCAGGCAGATAAGCTGTTTGCTAATTAGGGGGAACTGCTAATTTCCGCCAAGCCCTCCAAAGTAAGAGCGCGATCCATCAAAGGCGGGGGAGGTAAATAAACAGCGTTTCGAAACAAAACAAAGCGAAGACTCCAAAGCCTTCTGCCTTTGCCCTGGTAGCGGGTCGAGTGGGAAAGACAGGGGTGCGTGGGTGTCTGTTTGCACTGGAGAGGAAGGCGGAAATCACCAGCGTTCACAACTGGTGGGAAAGGGACACGGCAGGGCTGGCAGTCGCCGGCTTTGTTCGAAGGGAAAGAGTTAAAAATGCAGGGCGGGAAGGGACAGATCTCGGAGACGGAGCAAAGCTGGGAGTGAGCTCCACGGAGCCAGCCGAGTTGCGTGGAGATCAGGATCTGGCCCTTTGCGCCTCTTGCTTGGCCATCCGCACGGGACGGGGCAGCCGCAGCGCCGGCGGAGGCGGCCGGACCCCGGCGGGGCGGGCGGCCGCCAGCGGGAGCCCCGATTTCTTGCGGCCGCTGCTCTGCAGTGACACGTCTGCAAAGGGCCCGGGGGCGGGGGGCACCCGGCAGAGTGAAGGGGTGGCGGGGAGACAGCGGGGAAACCGGCGAGCCAGAGCCGCGCTGGCGGCAGGGGCTCGCCAGCCCCTCGCGCCGCAGCAAAGCCGCCCGGCCCCAGCGCCCGTGCGCGGGGCAGCCCCGCGCCCGCGGGTCGCCCCCGCGGAGCTCGCGAGGCCCCGCGCAGCGCGGCCGCCGCCCGGAGCGGGCCGAGGGCAGCGCGGGGAAGGCGCGCCCGGGCTGTGCGGAGCGGGCGGGGCTCGGCGGCTGCGCTGCCGCTCCGCAGCCCTGCCCGGCCCGCTCGTTGCACCTGGCCACGTCCCGCCAAGGCCCGGGAGCAGCAGGCTTTCCGAGGTGCCGCCTGGCCTTCCGACGGGCCGCGAAGGGCAGCCAGGCCTTGATCGGACGGGCTCCGAGCAGGCACGGACGTTTCATCCGAAACATCAGTAAAAATCCGCCGAGCCTGCAATTCGCCATCCGAAATGTAGCCTCCCTCCCCCACCCCTCTCTGTTATTTAATATAAAATGTATTTTTAAGCACCCGCTCGGATAGCATCTCGCCAATATTTATATTTCCACGTTGCCTGGCATCCACTGTCCCACATTAGACTCTCCTTCTCTCTCCCTCTCTCTAATCCTGCCACTTTAAATAGATGAATTAATAAAGCAAATGAGGGTCTAATAAGCTGACTGTCCTGCCTATTGAGGCAGGGGGAGAGAGACTAGAAAGTGCGCCAAATTTGTTTGCAGTGGATCAAGGCTAGCCGCCTTTGCTTCACTTTCTTTATCTTAATTCCGACTTGAAAAGATATAATTATCTAGTTTGAACAGAGCTGCTATCAAATCCTTCTCTAGGCAAGGCAGGGGAGAGCTGGAGTGGATTGCAGTGTTCTGAGCCGCTTGGTGCAGCCGGAGATAGGGAGTAATGAAGTTGTGGAGTCCTGAGATACAAAGGGCATTAACCTCATTAGCATGAAACCTTTTCTTCTAACCATTGTGGGACCCTTTCAGACTCCTAATCCCCCCTATTTTCAAAGCTTGGTTTGTAATAAAGCTTTTAGGGTTTTTTTTTTTCAAAGCTAATGGCATTCTCTGAAGATTTTATTGCTGTTACGCTACATAGGACGCTTAATTTTTTTTCCCTCTCTCCCTCTCTTTCCTCACATTTTTTTTTTTAAAAAGAGGGGGGGGGAATATATGGTTCCTGCAGAAATAAGCCTTTTATCAAGATGGGAAACAATTTCTAGAAAGGCCCAAGTCTGCTGTTCAGCGACGATCCGTTTAATGTTTGCCTATTTGCATGGGTTTGAAGTGGAGCGCAAGCTAACTTAGGCGAGTTAAGGTGAAATGTGCGGCCTGCTTCATTTCAAGATCTGCACAA
The DNA here is from genome assembly GCF_003343035.1 of Apteryx rowi. Lineage (NCBI taxonomy): Eukaryota > Metazoa > Chordata > Aves > Apterygiformes > Apterygidae > Apteryx > Apteryx rowi. The sequence continues at coordinate 462,416 of NW_020448897.1, read as the reverse complement.
TCAGCTGTTTAAGGAGGGGGGAAATGTAACGAGAAGTTTACCTTGGGAATAGCTCTGCTAAATAATTAGCCTAGGTTTAAATGGAAGGGACTGCATTGCGACATGCGTCCTAACCCTGCCTCGGCCTCTCTCATATTTGTAGCAGTAATGAATGGAAAGTCACCAGGATTGTATAAGGAGCAATGTTAAAAAAATAATAAAATCGGATTTTTTAAAAAAATTTTTACATAGTACCCGATAGAGCCAACACGTGCACAGAATGTCTAATCTTAACTTTTCAAGGCAGGATGTTTAACAAAGCTCGTATTTTCGCCGTGCATTGTAACTTCGCCTTATCACAGTGTAAAGGGTAGTCAGATTGTCCTAAATTATGTCCAACTAGCCCCCCTGGATCCACGGATTAAGAGATTAAAGGAGACCACTGGGCAATGCCTCCTCTTTCCCCTTCATATTCCTGGTATGATAATTGCCTAAACTGATTTGCACTTTCACAAAAGCTTGCAGGATTCTTTGTAGCTCGAACAGAGCAGACGAGGTTTCTCTATCAATGGAAATAAAACTGATTAATGCAGTCTATCAGGCTAAGGAGCAAATGAAGCATGAAAAAACAACTGTGTACCCCCAGAAAACCAGCTAGTTTCCTCAAGGACCCATAGCAACTTTTTTCCCCTTCTTTAATGTTAGAGCTTTATGCCGTACCCAGCCAGAATCGTTCCCTTTAGTAGCGGGGAGAGCAGCAGCTGAGGTGCAATGTTTGCTCCCCAGAAACTGCTCCTCATGATAACGACCGGGGTGGGGGAGTGGAATTTAAAAGAAAGGAAAAATCCTCCCCGCAAAATAAAATACATATTTTTGAAAAGGAATTCTCCGTTGTACCAGCACTTTCCCTTTCAGCGGACTGCGGCTGCTGAAGACCAAATTGTTTAACTCTCCTATTACGAGTCGGTTTGCACTTCAGGTTGTAACCAGGGAAGGGGTTGGGTTTGTTTTGGTGTTTTTTTAAGGTGTTTATTTACAGCAAGTGGGTCTCTGCCGCTTATTTTTAGAGGTCTATTTACAAGCGAGTGAATTCATTAAGAAAATGCGCCTATCGCCTCAGGAATGCGCTGCGTGGTCAGGAGAACGCAGGCTCCGACCGCACAAAATTAGCAGCTAAAAATACGGGGAAAACTATCAGTTTCCGAGAAATTTGGGGGAGTGGGAAAATATATTGCTTAACATTTTAGGGCATATTGATAAATCTTTATTGACAAAATATTGACAATGACATACTTCTTGGAAGTATATAGTGTGTTAGAATTCTAACAAATTAAACACAAAACACAAAAATATTTACATTCTGTTATAGAAGACATGAAGGAAACATTTGTCACTTTTTTTAGTAGCTCTATAATCTCGGAATAATATAAGGTCAGTGCTTGAAAATTGCCCCAATGAAAATGGCTATTAGGAAAAAAAAAAATTAATCGGCGATTTTAAGTCCCTTTTTTCTGCATCCTCCCAGCTTGGGAGGTATCCCCACCACCAAACCTGGTCGCTGGGTTTGCGCTTTATTTATTTTTAAAAATAATCATCATCCAGTTTCGCAATGGGGATTTATTGGGGGGGGGGGTGGATAATAGATTAGATTAGATTTTTCTTTTTGGCAGCAGAAGTCATTACCAGCCCCAACCCCCCCCCCCGTCCCTCCCCTGCCCCACCGTGTTTGTCCACTCGGAAGGAACACTATGCTTTGTTACCGCTACTTCATTTAGCTTTCACAAACACTTTGACGCCAGAAGTTATCATAAAATGTTTACAGACTGCACATTTCTCGTATAATAAAATTAAAAAGCACACAGAACCTGTCTTAAAGGGAAAAATTACAATTCATTTTTGTCTTTAGGAACGGGGTAATTTTTTTCCTTTTTTTTTCCTTTTTTTTCTTTTTTTTCTTTTTTGCCCAGACGGCTTTACACATGCAATTCAAGTTTCTGAAACAGGTGTGGGTTTTGGCTGCTTATGGAAATTTTTCTTTTAAAGACGGAAAAAACTGTGAAGTGCAAAATGTCCTGTAAGTTGGAATTTTTGTTTTTTTATTTTTTCTTTTTTAAGATTTTTTTAATTTTTTTTAATTTTTTGACGTAATGTTTTTTAAAAGTGGACTGCGAGAAACGGAATACCTGTCAATCACTTCGTCTCGGTGGTTTGCCTTTGACTGACAGATCCCCTTTGCCAGAGTTGTGCCAGCAGTGCCACAGTTTGGACCTCTTGCAGTCTCGTTCTCGCTCGCTCTCAGCTGCCCTCCTAGTCGGGAATCGCATTTTGTTGAAGATCTCGGTGTCCCTTCCCCTCACCGCCACGTTGGTGTGTGTGAGCCTTTAACACTTTCTGTTGGTCGGTTGGCTGGCTTGAAAAGTCCAAAAGTGCCAGTTTTTAATCGTCCGACGTGACGTCGATTTCTTCTGGACTGGCTTGTTTAGTGGCGATTCTCCACCGGTTAATATGATGAGTCCCTTTTTTCTTCTGTTGTGAGTCTGAGCCTTCCTCTTCCAACTTTTGCCGCTTGAACTTTGTCCTTCTGTTCTGAAACCATACTTTTACCTGCGGGGGGAAAGGCACCGGGCGTTAGTCCACCGCCTGCCCGGACACGGGTGCTGCCCGGCGCCCGCTGCCCTGGACGTGCCCAGGGGCTCCGTGCGCTGCTGGCTCCGTGCGCTGCCGGCGCCGTGCCCGGCCTGCGCCGCGGCCCAGCCTGGCGGGGGGCGAAGGGGGCCTGGGCCCGGCGCTATCCGAGCATCTCATGGAAAGGGACAGGCACCTCCGCCTGTGCCTGTCCAGGCATCTACAGAGCAAACACATGCACACAGGTATACATGCCTCTGTGTCGACGTGCGTGCGTACAGATAACTATGGAGAGTCATCCAGATGCCTGTGTATAGATCCACACTCCGTAGACGTGCTAGACATACGTGTGTCTGCGCGGGCACCCACACAAACCCCGACAGGGTTAGCGAGCGCATATCCGGATGTGCAGAAACACAGGCACTCGCTGCCTCCTGTGCACACCTCTGGCACAGGGGCCGGTAGGAGCACGGACCCGCCGCCTATAAATATGGATGAGTTTCCTGTATATTGCCCGCATGTTGCGCCAAGGATCTAATGGAGGAAAAACAAAAGGTCGATTCGAGGCGAACAACTTTCAAAATTCAAACACTGCCGTCGGGGAAGCGGTGGGCAGGGGGGAGCCACCCGCTCCCGCCGAAGTGTCCCGAAGCCTTCAACATCTGGAAAGTGCTCCCGGGACCGCTGCAGGAGAGGCCGAGCCGGCCCGGCTGCGAGCCGCCCCGCCGCTCGGGGGGCCCCGGCTCCGGTCCCGGGCCGACGCGGGCCGGCGCAAAGCAGGGATCGAGGCGCCCAAAGAACAGCGAAGGCCTCGGGCTTTGTAACGGGCGGCGGGATAGAGGCGGGAGGTGGCGGGGAGAGATCTTTTCCTTTCGGAAAATAGAGTAAAATGGAACAAAAAGTTCCAGCATTAAAACTTTCGGCGCTTCCCTGAGCGGCTCCTCCGGACTTGCCGTCCAGGAGCAATCGTATTAAGGCGAAACCTGTAAGGGCCGTCATAAATGCCGCTCTGAATTTGTTCAGAGCCGAATAAATCTGACTTAACCATCCGGCAGCTGACTTCAGTGCTTTAATTACAGATAGTATTGATCTGGGAGCTATCTCCAGGGTTGGCCACGCTCCTTGTAGCGGCCAAAGGTAAACAATTTTTTTTAAAGCAGTTTAGACTCTGGTTCTGTCTGAAAGTGCCTGATAAAGGCCCCAGCAAGGGGGGAAGAGGGAACTGGAGCATTTTAATAAGCTGGTTTAACCCGCTTCGCTGCCTCTTCAGAACAGAGACCTGCCTGGCCGGACACACATCTCTGCTGCATTTTCATATTCTCCAAAAGTCCCCCATTAAAAAGCTGAGCGGGGAACAAGGGGTGAGTTTAATTTGCTTTTAGTTTGCTAATTGAAGGGGAGGACGGTTCATTTCTGCACGCTGATCTCCCAAAAGAGAGCTCATTTGTAGGGGACTGGGGGTTTGACATCCGGACAAAAGACCCCAACCAGCTTCGGAATCAAGCAGCACAAAGACCACCTTAAATACAGCTTTCCAGTGGAAATAAGCCTGTGACCGGTCCCTTGTTCGGAGAACCTCATAAAAGTGGCGATCCCTTTTTATTGTTTTGTTGGGGAGACATTTTAAAACAAAAGCTCCAACCTCTTTATTACTTCCCCCACGAAAAGGAGTTAAAAAAAAAAAAAGTGTTACAACTTAATCCTCCCAGAGAACGCTCTGTTTACTGGGAACTTTGAACTAGGCTGCGGCTGGGTATTTTGTTTTTTTAAAGTACAGTGCCACATACTGTAGCAAAGACAATCCCCATTTGGAGCCCTCTTTTTACCAGTCTCCTGGAAAGGAACAAAACAAAAACCCAGCGCAACAACAACAACAACAAACCCAAACCCCGGCCTCTCTTCCGGCGATGAGAAAACCGCATGAAAAATACCCTTGCCGTTGGCCCGGCGGCGCGGCGGCCGGGGATCCCTGCCGTCGGGGGAGCGTGGGCCGCGGCCCCGAGGGGGCTTCGGCGGGAGCCCGCGCCCGCGCCCACCCCGCCCGCGCGGCCCGTCGCTCGCGGGGGTCCCCGCGCCGCCGGCGGGAGCCGGCCTCGAGGTCTGCGGAGACCCTCGGTCGGGACACGCGGAGCAGAAACGCGGCATAGTCTCTGGTTGTCCCTCCAAACAGACAACCGAAATAGTCTCCGGTGAACTCTTGGACCGCAGCCAGCCAAAGGGGGGGGGGAAGGGGATTCCTTGTTGTTAATAATTTCGCTGCTTTTATTTTTGAACTTTATGCCATCATGAACTGGCTCCTTATTTCGCGGCTGCCGGACGCAGGGCTAGAAATGAGCGAAAAATCATCTGATAAGCTCTATTTCTGCCCCAGCATCAAAAGGGTTTTCTTTCCCCCCTTTTGTTTTTGTTTCCCACACACACACACTCCCGACACTCAACTATTTCTCAGAGTGGCACCAGTCCCACAGAAAAATGGTCAGGAGCTCCTTTCATTTGCAAATCGAAATTGTCGCTGCTACCCGCCCCGATCGGCGCGGGGCTCATGCTACCCCTCGCCTCTGCTGGGGTTTCTCCGGTGCGAGCGAAACCGCCTCCAGAGCACCGGAGCTTCCTATGCCCGGCGGAGGCCCTGCCGGCCTCCAACAAAGGCGATCGTTCCCGTAAACGAGAGAGGGTTTTATAATAATCAGGCACGTGGAGAGGCATGCGAGGAGAGACGCCTCACTCCACCCCATTGGATTAGATCTAGAGGCCTAAATTCCCAGAAAATTTGCCGGTATTTTTACCCGCATCTCAGGGCCGGCCGGCTGGTTTTCCGAAGGTGCGTCCAAGTACTTTCGCTTTAACCCCCGGCCGCAGATGCCCGCTCCGAGCTTTCCCCTTACCTGAGTTTCCGTGAGGCTAAGGCTGTGCGCCAGCTGTTTTCTCTCTGCTCCTACTACATAATGGTTCTTCTCAAAGGCATGTTCCAGTCTCAGTAATTGGGATGGGGAGAAAGCTGTACGGATCCGTTTGGGTTTCCTGGCCAGTGCATTGTGCAATAGGAAGCTCTCCGGGCTGGTTTCATTCCCTGGGTAACAGGGAAAAACAGAGATTAGCAACACACCTTCCCCCAAACCCACTCGAGAGGACTTTTTAGCGCAGAATTTATTTTCTCCCACCATTACCCGCAGGAGAAAATCTATTTGTTATTTTCAGAAAGCTCCTTTATTTAGTTTTCCTTCGAGAAATAGATGGAGAGAAGAAGTAGGGGAAGGAGAGGACTCCAGAACATCTGGGAAAAAATCAAATACTAAAACACAACCTTGGGAGCACTAAAAAAAAAAAAAAAAAAAAAAGTTAAAGAATTGGCCAGAGCCCGGCTGCGGAGTCTGCGGCTTCATCCTGCAGCAGTGCTCCTTTCCCTTACCCACCGTCATCCTCAACTCTTCCCTTGTCTGTTTGCTTATTTATTTCCTCCTGGCGCTGCGATCGGGGCTGAACCGAGCGGCGCGGTCCCGGCCGAGCCCCCGCCTCCGCGGCCGGCCGCGGCGCTCCGGGAGCAGCCAGCCAGCGCCTGCCCAGCTCCAGCCCGCTCCCTCCAGCCTCACCGCGCTTCCCTCGCCCCAAACGCCTGCCGGCGGCTTTTTCTTCTCTCTCCTTTTCGTTTTGCCGGTGTTTTCCCCGGCGCGGGGTTTCCCCGGCGATGCGGCGCACCGCGCCGCCGGCCTCTGCCCAATGCTCCGTCCGGGGTGGGGGCGCGGGGAACCGCGGGGAAACCAGCAACCAAACTTCGGGGAGGCCGCGGGGAGGAAACCCGAGCTTTGCAGCAGCGGGGAGGAGGGGGCAGCAGTCGGGGACTTTTTTGCGGGGCTCTCCCTCCAGGACGGCGCTCTGCCACTTCTCTGGGCCGGTCCTTACAAGGTGGCAAACACATCGAGGGTCTCTCTCGGTAAGTGCATTAAAAATCGTTGCAGAGGAGGGTGTGTTTGAAATCAGGCTGTGGCTCAACACCAGGACATTTCCGCCTTTCATCTACCGCTCTTTACCAATCGCCTGATGACTGTGACAAATAATTTGGTGAGCGAAACCTGTAATTTTATTCTGAGAGGGTAATAATCCATTTTGTATTTCTGTCCGCCTTGCTTCGGAGAGAGTCTCTCCTTTTCCAACCCGGGTGCAACGGCTCGGCTGCAGGAAGCCGGGGAATTACATACTGCAGGTGGTTTGTTTTCGTTCGGAAATAATAAATAAAAATACTCAAAGAGGCAGATAGATCCCTTCGAGCGGGGGCTGATTTTTTTTGTGTAACGAAAGAGATAGAAATTGGACCCATCAGAGGAGAAACCAGCTCACCCTTCGGAGAAGACGCTGCCGGTTGCAAAGGGTTAAACGAGGGGGTTTTTATTGATTGTGCGCCACTGGATTTGGTTGTTTTCCCTCAACTGGTTATTAATCACTCGGCAACTCGGAGGCTCTCCCTGCCTGCCCGGTCCCTCCACACCGAATCGCCCTCTCTCCCCTCGGCTCGCTTTCCCCCGCAGCCCCAACTCCTAGGGTTGCTCCTGCGCTGCGATTTTTTTTTCCTTCCCTGGGATTCGTTTCATTTCTCTGCGTCCCCACTAATAAGGGGGGGGACGGATTTTGCGCGGCGGGCGGGTGTGCCTGGGTGAGAGCGGCGCCGCGGCGGTGGCTCCCCGCGGGCCCGGCCCCGGCCAAGGCCCCGGCAGGCCGGCGCGGAGCGGGCACGGCCGCCTTCCTGGGGGAACACAAACTCGCTACCCCTCCATTCCCCCTCTGCAAGGCGGTTTCCTTCGCGGCACTTCTGTTGCTTTTCACCCACAAGAACAAAAATATCCACCCGGAGTACCCCTGATTTTAATCCCCGTTTCTTCAGAGGAAACAAACCCAGAAGCCACAGCCGGCCTTGCCTTCCTGCCTGCCCCCCTCCTCCAAGGGAAAGAAAAAAGAAGGGAAAATAAAAAACAAGAAGAAAGCCGAGCCCAAACCCCTCGGCCCTGACAGCTCCTGAACTTCGGTGGCGGGGAAGGCGCACACAAAAGACCCTCCGGCAAGCCGAGCCCGGAGCTCCGGCAGCGCGGCTGACCCCCTCTTCCCCGGGCAACCACCACCCAGCCGCGGGGACGCGCCGCGGGCAGACCGGCTGGGACTGGGGGATGGCGGGGCGGACAAGAGGGAAAAGAAAAGTTGCACGTACCTTGAAACCTGTGGCCCAGATACCGGTACCGGTGTATTAGCCAGGGGTAGAAGGTGGAGGGGTCCCTTTGCTGCGAGGCGAAGAGCGGGTGCGTGGAGTGCGAGGCGGGCAGGGGGTGGGCGGCCAGGGCATGGGGAGGGGGCACGGGATGGACCGGCACGGCCGGGTTAGGCGGGTGGGAGACGGCCTCTGCAAAGACCAAGTCCGGGTTGGAGTAGACCCCCCTGCCGGTGGAGTGGAAGCCGTTGAGAAAAGGGTTCATCGGGCTGGAATTGGCATAGCTCAGCGCCGCCGGCCGGATAGGATCCTCGGAGCGAGACGCGGGCAAGGGGCTGTCTTTGGCCACCAGCGACTCGATGGTGAAACACCGCTTGGGTGTGGGTTGAAACATGCTGCCGCGGCGAGAGTCCCCGACCAAATCTCTGCCTGGCTCTCTGGTGCGCGGGAGGCGATCCGGGGAAGTTTGCAGCAGGGAGTGACTTGAGGAGGGATAGATACACACATAAATAGACAGGGGCTGGAGGAAAGGAGGCAGCGGCAGCCAGCGGTACCCAAAAGGAAGACACACACGCACCACGCACACACACAAAAAAAGTTGCTGAGAGAAGTTTCCCTCCTGCAAGGAAAAGGCGGTCGCCCCCCCCCCYCCCTCCCTAAGTCCAAAGACAATCCATGGATGTGATCGGCCCCTTCACAAGTTGTGCAAACGATTTGTTAGTTCATGAGCCTAATTAGTGCTGGGATCACATAAACAGCTTCCTCTGAAGCCTGGTAAATGGCTTGATGATTGGTCGCTATTACTCGCCTTGAGGTTGAAGGGGGAGACTCTTTAAAGTGCGTCAGAGGGGAGGCGAGCGCCGGGCAGCGCCATCGGGAGGGATGGAGCCGC